>NW_027513567.1:119215-170504 GCF_048772815.1 Callospermophilus lateralis
TATAGGAGACAACAGAGTGAAACCCAAAAATTAAAAACTGCTACTGTAAATGAGCACTTCACCTAGAAGAACAAACTTTGGTGAGCCAAGTGGGATTTGTGTACTGATCATCACCATCAAGTATCATCAAGATTGGGTGAAAAATATTTGCTGGTATTTTGGAAACTCGTAATTTCTTGGAAGATTGGCAACCCATTTCAATTAAAGTGCTTTTCCACAGTCTCTGATTAGGGCTTCTTGAGGAGGAAAAAACCATAGAGACAAAACTGAGAACTACTTTATTTTGTCAAGTTTCAAAGAGCTACTACATACCATTTGGATTTAGAGATCCAAATTCATTTATCTATATAGGAGAGAACAGAGTGAAACCTAAAAATAAAAACAGCTACTGTAAATGAACGCTTCAACCTAGAAGAACAAAATTTGGTCATCCAAGTGGGATTTTTGTAGTGATCATTACCACCAAGTATCATCAAGTTTGGATGAAAAAACATTTGCTGTTATTTCGGAAACTCGTAATTTCTTGGAAGCTTCTTAAACCCTTTGAGTGAAAGTGCTTTTCTACAGTCTCTGGTTAGGGCTACTTGAAGAGGAAACAAACCATAGAGACAAAACTTAGAATTACCTTATTTTCTCAAGTTTCAAAGAGCTACTACAAACCATGTTGGATTTACAGTTCCAAATTCATCTATCTGTATAGGAGAGAACAGAGTGAAACCTAAAAATAAAAACTGCTAATGTAAACGAACGCTTAAACCTAGAAGAACAAAATTTGCTGAGCCAAGTGGGATTTATATTCTGATCATTACCACCAAGTATCATCAAGACTGGGTGAAAAAATTTTTGCTGGTATTTCGGAAATTCGTAATTACTTGGAAGCTTGGAAACCCCTTTCAATGAAAGTGCTTTTCCACAGTCTCTGCTTAGGGCTACTTGAAGAGGAAACAAACCATAGAGACAAAACTGAGAATTACTTTATTTTGTCAAGTTTCAAAGAGCTACTACAATCCATGTTGGATTTAGAGTTCCAAATTCAACTATCTATATAGGAGACAACAGAGGGAAACCTAAAAATAAAAACTGCTACTGTAAACGAACGCTTCAACCTAGAAGAACAAAATTTGGTGAGCCATGTGGGATTTGTGTACTGATCATCACCATTAAGTATCATCAAGTTTGGGTGAAAAATATTTGCTGGGTATTTTGGAAAATTGTAATTTCTTGGAAGATAGGCAACCCCTTTCAATGAAAGTGATTTTCCACAGTCTCTGATTAGGGCTACTTGAGGAGGAAAAAACCATAGAGACAAAACTGAGATCTACTTTATTTTGTCAAGTTTCAAAGAGCTACTACAATCCATGTTGGATTTAGAGTCCCAAATTCAACTATCTATTTAGGAGACAACAGAGAAAAACCTAAAAATAAAAACTGCTACTGTAAACGAACACTTCAAACTAGAAGAACAAAATTTGGTGAGCCAAGTGGGATTTGTGTACTGATCATCACCATCAAGTACCATCAAGTTTGGGTGAAAAATATTTGCTGGTATTTTGGAAAATCGTAATTTCTTGGAAGCTAGGCAACCCCTTTCAATGAAAGTGCTTTTCCACAGTCTCTGATTAGGGCTACTTGAGGAGGAAAAAACCATAGAGACAAAACTGAGAACTACTTTATTTTGTCAAGTTTCAAAGAGCTACTACAAACCCTTTGGATTTAGCGATCCAAATTCATTTATCTATATAGGAGAGAACAGAGTGAAACCTAAAAATAAACACTGCTACTGTGAATGAATGCTTCAACCTAGAAGAACAAAAATTGGTGTGCCAAGGGGGATTTGTGTACTGATCATTCCCACCAAGTATCATCAAGATTGGGTGAAAAAATATTTGCTGTTATTTCTGAAACTCGTAAATTCTTGGAAGCTTGGCAACTCCTTTCAATGAAAGTGCATTTCCACAGTCGCTGCTTAGGGCTGCTTGAAGAGGAAACAAACCATAGAGACAAAGATGAGAACTACTTTATTTTGTCCAGTTTCAAAGAACTACTACAATCCATGATGGACTTAGAGTTCCAAATTCATCTATCTATATTGGAGAGAAGAGAGTGAATCCTAAAAATAAAAACTGCTACTGTAAACGAACGCTTCAAAGTAAAAGAACAAAACTTGGTGAGCCAAGTGGAATTTGTGTGCTGATTTTTACCACCAAGTATTATCAAGATTGGGACAAAAAATATTTGCTGGTATTTCGGTAACTCGTAGATTCTTGGACGCCTGCCAACCCCTTTCAATGAAAGTTCTTTTCGCCAGTATCAGATTTCTACTACGTGAAGATTAAACAACCATAGAGACCAAACTGAGAACTACTTCATTTTGTCAAGTTTCAAAGAGCTACTACAAACCATGTTGGATTTAGAGTTCCACATTCATCTATTTGTATAGGAGAGAACAGAGTGAAACCTAAAAATAAAACTGCTACTGTAAACGAACGCTTCAATCTAAAAGAACAAAATTTGGTGAGCCAAGTGGGATTTGTTTACTGATCATTACCACGAAGTATCATCAAGATTGCTTGAGAAAATATTTGCTTGTATTTCGGAAACTCGTAATTTCTTGGAAGCTTGGCAACCCCTTTCAATGAAAGTGCTTTTCCACACTCTGTGACTAGGGCCACTTGAGAGGAAACAATCCATAGAGACAAAATTGAGAACTACTTTATTTTGTCAAGTTTCAAAGTGCTACTACAAACCATGTTGGATTTAGAGATCCAAATTCATTATTCTATATAGGAGAGAACAGAGTGAAACCTAAAATAAAACCTGATACTGTAAACGAACACTTCAACCTAGAAGAACAAAATTTGGTGATCCAAGTGGGAATTTTGTAGTGATCATTACCACCCATATCATCAAGATTGGGTGAAAAAATATTTGCTGGTATTTCGGAAACTCGTAATTTCTTGGAAGCTTGGCAACGCATTTCAATGAAAGTGCTTTTCCACAGTCTCTGGTTAGGGCTACTTGAAGAGGAAACAAACCATAGAGACAAAACTGAGAATTTCTTTATTTTGTCAAGTTTCAAAGTGATACTGCAAACCATGTTGGATTTAGAGTTCCAAATTCATCTATCTGTATAGGAGAGAACAGAGTGAAACCTAAAAATTAAAACTGCTACTGTAAACGATCGCTTCAACCTAGAAGAAAAAAATTTGGTGAGCCAAGTGGGATGTGTACTGATCATTCCCACCAAGTATCATAAAGTTTGGGTGAAAAAATATTTGCGGCTATTTCGGAAACTCGTAATTTCTTGGAAATTTGGCAACCCCTTTCTATGAAAGTGCTTTTCGCCATTCTCTGCTTAGAGCTACTAGAAGAGGAAACAAACCATAGAGACAAAAGTGAGAACTACTTTATTTTTTAAAGTTTCATGGAGCTACTACAAACCATGTTGGATTTAGAGTTCCAAATTCACCTATCTGTATAGAAGACAACAGAGTGAAACCTAAAAAAAAAAAAAAAAAACAAAAAACTGCTACTGTAAACGAACGCTTCATCCTAGAAGAACAAAATTTGGTGAGACAAGTGGGATTTGAATTCTGATCATAACCACCAAGTATCATGAAGACTGGGTAAAAAAATTTTTGCTGCTATTTCGGAATCTCGTAATTTCTTGGAAGCTTGGAAACCCCGTTCAATGAAAGTGCTTTACCACAGTCTCTGGTTAGGGCTACATGAAGAGGAAACAAACCACAGAGACAAAACTGAGAATTACTTTATTTTGTCAAGATTCAAAGAGCTAGTACAATCCATGTTGGATTTAGAGTTCCAAATTCATCTATCTATATAGGAGACAACAGAGTGAAACCCAAAAATTAAAAACTGCTACTGTAAATGAGCACTTCACCTAGAAGAACAAACTTTGGTGAGCCAAGTGGGATTTGTGTACTGATCATCACCATCAAGTATCATCAAGATTGGGTGAAAAATATTTGCTGGTATTTTGGAAACTCGTAATTTCTTGGAAGATTGGCAACCCATTTCAATTAAAGTGCTTTTCCACAGTCTCTGATTAGGGCTTCTTGAGGAGGAAAAAACCATAGAGACAAAACTGAGAACTACTTTATTTTGTCAAGTTTCAAAGAGCTACTACATACCATTTGGATTTAGAGATCCAAATTCATTTATCTATATAGGAGAGAACAGAGTGAAACCTAAAAATAAAAACAGCTACTGTAAATGAACGCTTCAACCTAGAAGAACAAAATTTGGTCATCCAAGTGGGATTTTTGTAGTGATCATTACCACCAAGTATCATCAAGTTTGGATGAAAAAACATTTGCTGTTATTTCGGAAACTCGTAATTTCTTGGAAGCTTCTTAAACCCTTTGAGTGAAAGTGCTTTTCTACAGTCTCTGGTTAGGGCTACTTGAAGAGGAAACAAACCATAGAGACAAAACTTAGAATTACCTTATTTTCTCAAGTTTCAAAGAGCTACTACAAACCATGTTGGATTTACAGTTCCAAATTCATCTATCTGTATAGGAGAGAACAGAGTGAAACCTAAAAATAAAAACTGCTAATGTAAACGAACGCTTAAACCTAGAAGAACAAAATTTGCTGAGCCAAGTGGGATTTATATTCTGATCATTACCACCAAGTATCATCAAGACTGGGTGAAAAAATTTTGCTGGTATTTCGGAAATTCGTAATTACTTGGAAGCTTGGAAACCCCTTTCAATGAAAGTGCTTTTCCACAGTCTCTGCTTAGGGCTACTTGAAGAGGAAACAAACCATAGAGACAAAACTGAGAATTACTTTATTTTGTCAAGTTTCAAAGAGCTACTACAATCCATGTTGGATTTAGAGTTCCAAATTCAACTATCTATATAGGAGACAACAGAGGGAAACCTAAAAATAAAAACTGCTACTGTAAACGAACGCTTCAACCTAGAAGAACAAAATTTGGTGAGCCATGTGGGATTTGTGTACTGATCATCACCATTAAGTATCATCAAGTTTGGGTGAAAAATATTTGCTGGTATTTTGGAAAATTGTAATTTCTTGGAAGATAGGCAACCCCTTTCAATGAAAGTGCTTTTCCACAGTCTCTGATTAGGGCTACTTGAGGAGGAAAAAACCATAGAGACAAAACTGAGATCTACTTTATTTTGTCAAGTTTCAAAGAGCTACTACAATCCATGTTGGATTTAGAGTCCCAAATTCAACTATCTATTTAGGAGACAACAGAGAAAAACCTAAAAATAAAAACTGCTACTGTAAACGAACACTTCAAACTAGAAGAACAAAATTTGGTGAGCCAAGTGGGATTTGTGTACTGATCATCACCATCAAGTACCATCAAGTTTGGGTGAAAAATATTTGCTGGTATTTTGGAAAATCGTAATTTCTTGGAAGCTAGGCAACCCCTTTCAATGAAAGTGCTTTTCCACAGTCTCTGATTAGGGCTACTTGAGGAGGAAAAAACCATAGAGACAAAACTGAGAACTACTTTATTTTGTCAAGTTTCAAAGAGCTACTACAAACCCTTTGGATTTAGCGATCCAAATTCATTTATCTATATAGGAGAGAACAGAGTGAAACCTAAAAATAAACACTGCTACTGTGAATGAATGCTTCAACCTAGAAGAACAAAAATTGGTGTGCCAAGGGGGATTTGTGTACTGATCATTCCCACCAAGTATCATCAAGATTGGGTGAAAAAATATTTGCTGTTATTTCTGAAACTCGTAAATTCTTGGAAGCTTGGCAACTCCTTTCAATGAAAGTGCATTTCCACAGTCGCTGCTTAGGGCTGCTTGAAGAGGAAACAAACCATAGAGACAAAGATGAGAACTACTTTATTTTGTCCAGTTTCAAAGAACTACTACAATCCATGATGGATTTAGAGTTCCAAATTCATCTATCTATATAGGAGACAACAGAGTGAAACCTAAAAATAAAAACTGCTACTATAAACACACGCTTCAACCTAGAAGAACAAATTTTGGTGATCCAAGTGGGATTTTTGTAGTGATCATTACCACCAAGTATCATCAAGATTGGGTGAAAAAATATTTGCTGGTATTTCGTAAACTCGTAATTTCTTGGAAGCTTGGCAACCCCTTTCATTGAAAGTGCTTTTCTACGGTCTCTGGTTAGGGCTACTTGAAGAGGAAACAAACCATAGAGACAAAACTGAGAATTACTTTATTTTGTCATGTTTCAAAGAGGTACTACAAACCATGTTGGATTTAGAGTTCCAAATTCATCTATCTGTATAGGAGAGAACAGAGTGAAACCTAAAAATAAAAACTGCTACTGTAAACGAACGCTTCAAGCTAGAAGAACAAAATTTGGTGAGCCAAGTGGGATTTGTGAACTTATCATTACCACCAAGTATCATCAAGATTGGATGAAAAAATATTTGCTGGTATTTCGAAAACTCGTGTTTTTTTGGAAGCTAGGCAAACCCTTTCAATGAAAGTGCTTTTTGCCAATCTCTACTTAGGGCTACTTGAAGAGGAAACAAACCATAGGGACAAAAATGAGAACTACTTTATTTTGTCAAGTTTCAAAGAACGACTACAATCCATGTTGGATTTAGAGTTCCAAATTCATCTATCTATATAGGAGACAACAGAGTGAAACCTAAAAATAAAAACTGCTACTGTAAAAGAGCACTTCACCTAGAAGAACAAATTTTGGTGATCCAAGTGGGAATTTTGTAGTGATCATTACCACCCATATCATCAAGATTGGGTGAAAAAATATTTGCTGGTATTTCGGAAACTCTTAATTTCTTGGAAGCTTGGCAACCCCTTTCAATGAAAGTGTTTTCCACAGTCTCTGGTTAGGGCTACGTGAAGAGGAAACAAACCATAGAGACAAAACTGAGAATTTCTTTATTTTCTCAAGTTTCAAAGAGATACTGCAAACCATGTTGGATTTAGAGTTCCAAATTCATCTATATGTATAAGAGAGAACACAGTGAAACCTAAAAATAAAAACTGCTACTGTAAACGAACGCTTCAACCTAGAAGAACAAAATTTGGTGAGCCAAGTGGGATTTGTGTACTGATCATTCCCACCAAGTATCATAAAGATTGGGTGAAAAAATATTTGCTGGTATTTCGGAAACTCGTAATTTCTTCGAAATTTGGCAACCCCTTTCAATGAAAGTGCTTTTCGCCATTCTCTGCTTATGGCTACTTGAAGAGGAAACAAACCATAGAGACAAAAATGAGAACTACTTTATTTTGTCAAGATTCAAAGTGGTACTGCAATCCATGTTGGATTTAGTGTTCCAAATTCATCTATCTATATAGGAGACAACAGAGTGAAACCTAAAAATAAAAACTGGTACTGTCAACGAGCGCTTCAACTTAGAAGAACAAAATTTGGTGAGCCAAGTCGGATTTGTGTACTGATCATCACCATCAAGTATCATCAAGTTTGGGTAAAAAATATTTGCTGGTATTTTGGAAACTCGTAATTTCTTGGAAGATTGGCAACCCATATCAATGAAAGTGCTTTTCGCCATTCTCTGCTTAGGGCTACTTGAAGAGGAAACAAACCATAGAGACACAACTGAGAACTACATTATTTTGTCAAGTTTCAAAGAGCTACTACAAACCATGTTGGATTTAGAGTTCCAAATTTATCTATCTATATAGGAGAGAAGAGAGTGAAACCTAAAATAAAAACTGCTACTGTGAACGTACGCTTCAACCTAGAAGAACGAAATTTAGTGAGCCAAGTGGGATTTTTGTACTGATCATCCCACCAAGTATCATCAAGATGGGGTGAAAAAAGATTTGCTGGTATTTCGGAAACTCGTGATTTCTTGGAAGCTTGGCAACCCCTTTCAATGAAACTGCTTTTTCACAGTCTCTGCTTAGGGCTACTAGAAGAGGAAACAAACCAAAGAGACAAAAGTGAGAACTACTATATTTTGTAAAGTTTCAAAGTGGTACTGCAATCCATGTTGGATTTAGAGTTCCAAATTCATCTATCTATATAGGAGACAACTGAGTGAAACCTAAAATTAAAAACTGCTACTGTAAACGAGCGCTTCAACTTAGAAGAACAAAACTTGGTGAGCCAAGTCTGATTTGTGTACTGATCATCACCATCAAGTATCATCAAGATTGGGTGAAAAATATTTGCTGGTATTTTAGAAACTCCTAATTTCTTGGAAGATTGGCAACCCCTTTCATTGAAACTGCTTTTTCACAGTCTCTGCTTAGGGCTACTAGAAGAGGAAACAAACCATAGAGACAAAACTGAGAACTATATTATTATGTCAAGTTTCAAAGAGCTACTACAAAACCATGTTGGATTTAGTGATCCAAATTCATTTATCTATATAGGAGAGAACAGAGTGAAACCTAAATATAAAAACTGCTACTGTGAATCAATGCTTCAACCTAGAAGAACAAAACTTGGTGAGCCAAGTGGGATTTTTATACTGATCATTCCCACCAAGTATTATCAAGATTGGGTGAAAAAATATTTGCTGGTATTTCGGATACTGGTAATTTCTTGAAAATTTGGCAAGCCATTTCAATGAAAATGCTTTTCGCCATTCTCTACTTATGGCTACTTGAAGAGGAAACAAACCATAGAGACAAAAATGAGAACTACTTTATTTTGTCAAGTTTCTAAGAGCTACTACAATCCATGTTGGATTTAGAGTTCCAAATTCACCTATCTGTAGAGAAGACAACAGAGTGAAACCTAAAAATAAAAACTGCTACTGTAAACGAGCGCTTCAAACTAGAAGAACAAAATTTCGTGAGCCAAGTGGGATTTGTGAACTGATCATCACCATATAGTATCATCAAGTTTGGGTGAAAAATATTTGCTGGTATTTTGGAAACTCGTAATTTCTTGGAAGATTGGCAACCCATTTCAATGAAAGTGATTTTCGCAATTCTGTGCTTAGGGCTAGTTGAAGAGGAAACAAAACATAGAGACAAAACTGAGAACTACATTATTTTGTCAAGTTTCAAAGAGCTACTACAAATCATGTTGGATTTAGAGATCCAAATTCATTTATCTACATAGGAGAGAACAGAGTGAAACCTAAATATAAAAACTGCTACTGTGAATGAATGCTTCAACCTAGAAGAACAAAACTTGGTGAGCCAAGTGGGATTTTTGTACTGATCATTCCCACCAAGTATCATCAAGATGGGGTGAAAAAATATTTGCTGGTATTTCGGAAACTCGTAATTTCATGGAAGCTTGGCAACCCCTTTCAATGAAACTGCTTTTTCAAAGTCTCTGCTTTGGGCTACTAGAAGAGGAAACAAACCATAGAGACAAAAGTGAGAACTACTTTATTTTGTAAAGTTTCATAGAGCTACTACAAACCATGTTGGATTTAGAGTTCCAAATTCATCTATCTATATAGGAGACAAGAGAGTGAAACCTAAAAATAAAAACTGCTACTGTAAACGAAAGCTTCAACCTAGAAGAACAAAATTTGGTGAACCAAGTGGGATTTGTGTACTGATCATTACCACCAAGTACCATCAAGATGGGGTGAAAAAATATTTGCTGGTATTTGGGAAACTCCTAATTTCTTGGAAGCTTGGCAACCCCTTTCAATGAAACTGCTTTTTCACAGTCTCTGCTTAGGGCTACTAGAAGAGGAAACAAACCATAGATATAAAACTGAGAACTACTTTATTTTGTCAAGTTTCAAAGAGCTACTACAAACCATGTTGGATTTAGAGATCCAAATTCATCTAATTCTATAGGAGAGAACAGAGTGAAACCTAAAAATAAAAACAGCTACTTTAAATGAACGCTTCAACCTAGAAGAACAAAATTTGGTGATCCAAGTGGGATTTTTGTAGTGATCATTACCACCAAGTATCATCAAGTTTGGATGAAAAAATATTTGCTGGTATTTCGGAAACTCGTAGTTTCTTGGAAGCTTCGCAAACCCTTTCAGTGAAAGTGCTTTTCTACAGTCTCTGGTTAGGGCTACTTGAAGAGGAAACAAACCATAGAGACAAAACTGAGAATTACTTTATTTTGTCAAGTGTCAAAGAGCTACTACAAACCATGTTGGATTTAGAGTTCCAAATTCATCTATCTGTATAGGAGAGAACAGAGTGAAACCTAAAAATAAAAACTGCTACTTTAAACGAACACTTCAACCTAGAAGAACAAAATTTGGTGAGCCAAGTGGGATTTGAATTCTGATCATTACCACCAAGTATCATCAAGACTGGGTGAAAAAATTTTTGCTGCTATTTCGGAATCTCGTAATTTCTTGGAAGCTTGGAAACCCCTTTCAATGAAAGTGCTTTTCCACAGTCTCTGGTTTGGGCTACTTGAATAGTAAACAAACCATAGAGACAAAACTGAGAATTACTTTATTTTGTCAAGTTTCAAAGAGCTACTACAATCCATGTTGGATTTAGAGTTCCAAATTCATCTATCTATCTAGGAGAGAAGAGAGTGAAATATAAAATTAAAAACTGTTACTGTAAACATACGCTTCAACCTAGCCGAACAAAATTTGGTGAGCCAAGTGGGATTTGTGTACTGATCATTACCACGAAGTATCATCAAGATTGGGTGAAAAAATATTTGCTGGTATTTCAGAAACTGGTAATTTCTTGGAAGTTTGGCAACCCCTTTGAATGAAACTGCTTTTCCACAGTTTCTGCGTAGGGCTACTTGAAAAGAAAACAAACCATTGTGACAAAACTGAGAATTACTTTATTTTGTCAAGTTTCAAAGAGCTACTACAAACAATTTTGGATATGAGATCCAAATTCATCTATCTATATAGGAGACAAGAGAGTGAAACCTAAAAATAAAAACTGCTACTGTAAACGAAAGCTTCAACCTAGAAGAACAAAATTTGGTGAACCAAGTGGGATTTGTGTACTGATCATTACCACCAAGTACCATCAAGATGGGGTGAAAAAATATTTGCTGGTATTTGGGAAACTCCTAATTTCTTGGAAGCTTGGCAACCCCTTTCAATGAAACTGCTTTTTCACAGTCTCTGCTTAGGGCTACTAGAAGAGGAAACAAACCATAGATATAAAACTGAGAACTACTTTATTTTGTCAAGTTTCAAAGAGCTACTACAAACCATGTTGGATTTAGAGATCCAAATTCATCTAATTCTATAGGAGAGAACAGAGTGAAACCTAAAAATGAAAACAGCTACTTTAAATGAACGCTTCAACCTAGAAGAACAAAATTTGGTGATCCAAGTGGGATTTTTGTAGTGATCATTACCACCAAGTATCATCAAGTTTGGATGAAAAAATATTTGCTGGTATTTCGGAAACTCGTAGTTTCTTGGAAGCTTCGCAAACCCTTTCAGTGAAAGTGCTTTTCTACAGTCTCTGGTTAGGGCTACTTGAAGAGGAAACAAACCATAGAGACAAAACTGAGAATTACTTTATTTTGTCAAGTGTCAAAGAGCTACTACAAACCATGTTGGATTTAGAGTTCCAAATTCATCTATCTGTATAGGAGAGAACAGAGTGAAACCTAAAAATAAAAACTGCTACTTTAAACGAACACTTCAACCTAGAAGAACAAAATTTGGTGAGCCAAGTGGGATTTGAATTCTGATCATTACCACCAAGTATCATCAAGACTGGGTGAAAAAATTTTTGCTGCTATTTCGGAATCTCGTAATTTCTTGGAAGCTTGGAAACCCCTTTCAATGAAAGTGCTTTTCCACAGTCTCTGGTTTTGGCTACTTGAATAGGAAAAAAACCATAGAGACAAAACTGAGAATTACTTTATTTTGTCAAGTTTCAAAGAGCTACTACAATCCATGTTGGATTTAGAGTTCCAAATTCATCTATCTATCTAGGAGAGAAGAGAGTGAAATATAAAATTAAAAACTGTTACTGTAAACATACGCTTCAACCTAGCCGAACAAAATTTGGTGAGCCAAGTGGGATTTGTGTACTGATCATTACCATGAAGTATCATCAAGATTGGGTGAAAAAATATTTGCTGGTATTTCAGAAACTGGTAATTTCTTGGAAGTTTGGCAACCCCTTTGAATGAAACTGCTTTTCCACAGTTTCTGCGTAGGGCTACTTGAAAAGAAAACAAACCATTGTGACAAAACTGAGAATTACTTTATTTTGTCAAGTTTCAAAGAGCTACTACAAACAATTTTGGATATGAGATCCAAATTCATCTATCTATATAGGAGACAAGAGAGTGAAACCTAAAAATAAAAACTGCTACTGTAAACGAAAGCTTCAACCTAGAAGAACAAAATTTGGTGAACCAAGTGGGATTTGTGTACTGATCATTACCACCAAGTACCATCAAGATGGGGTGAAAAAAATTTTGCTGGTATTTGGGAAACTCCTAATTTCTTGGAAGCTTGGCAACCCCTTTCAATGAAACTGCTTTTTCACAGTCTCTGCTTAGGGCTACTAGAAGAGGAAACAAACCATAGATATAAAACTGAGAACTACTTTATTTTGTCAAGTTTCAAAGAGCTACTACAAACCATGTTGGATTTAGAGATCCAAATTCATCTAATTCTATAGGAGAGAACAGAGTGAACCTAAAATAAAAACAGCTACTTAAATGAACGCTTCAACCTAGAAGAACAAAATTTGGTGATCCAAGTGGGATTTTTGTAGTGATCATTACCACCAGGTATCATCAAGTTTGGATGAAAAAATATTTGCTGGTATTTCGGAACTCGTAGTTTCTTGGAAGCTTCGCAAACCCTTTCAGTGAAAGTGCTTTTCTACAGTCTCTGGTTAGGCTACTTGAAGAGGAAACAAACCATAGAGACAAAACTGAGAATTTACTTTATTTTGTCAAGTGTCAAAGAGCTACTACAAACCATGTTGGATTTAGAGTTCCAAATTCATCTATCTGCATAGGAGAGAACAGAGTGAAACCTAAAAATAAAAACTGCTACTTTAAACGAACACTTCAACCTAGAAGAACAAAATTTGGTGAGCCAAGTGGGATTTGAATTCTGATCATTACCACCAAGTATCATCAAGACTGGGTGAAAAAATTTTTGCTGCTATTTCGGAATCTCGTAATTTCTTGGAAGCTTGGAAACCCCTTTCAATGAAAGTGCTTTTCCACAGTCTCTGGTTTGGGCTACTTGAATAGGAAACAAACCATAGAGACAAAACTGAGAATTACTTTATTTTGTCAAGTTTCAAAGAGCTACTACAATCCATGTTGGATTTAGAGTTCCAAATTCATCTATCTATCTAGGAGAGAAGAGAGTGAAATATAAAATTAAAAACTGTTACTGTAAACATACGCTTCAACCTAGCCGAACAAAATTTGGTGAGCCAAGTGGGATTTGTGTACTGATCATTACCACGAAGTATCATCAAGTTTGGATGAAAAAATATTTGCTGGTATTTCGGAAACTCGTAGTTTCTTGGAAGCTTCGCAAACCCTTTCAATGAAAGTGCTTTTCCACAGTCTCTGCTTAGGGCTACTTGAAAATAAAACAAACCATGGAGACAAAACTGAGAACTACTTTATTTTATAAAGTTTCAAAGAGCTACTACAAACCATGTTGGATTTAGAGTTCCAAATTCATCTACCTGTATAGGAGAGAACAGAGTGAAACCTAAAAATAAAAACTGCTACTGTAAAAGAACGCTTCAACCTAGAAGAACAAAATTTGGTGAGCCAAGTGTGATTTGAATTCTGATCATTACCACCAAGTATCATCAAGACTGGGTGAAAAAATTTTTGCTGCTATTTCGGAATCTCGTAATTTCTAGGAAGCTTGGAAAGCCCTTTCAATGAAAGTGCTTTTCCACAGTCTCTGGTTAGGGCTACTTGAAGAGGAAACAAACCACAGAGACAAAACTGAGAATTACTTTATTTTGTCAAGATTCAAAGAGCTAGTACAATCCATGTTGGATTTAGAGTTCCAAATTCATCTATCTATATAGGAGACAACAGAGTGAATCCCAAAAATTAAAAACTGCTACTGTAAATGAGCACTTCACCTAGAAGAACAAACTTTGGTGAGCAAAGTGGGATTTGTGTACTGATCATCACCATGAAGTATCATCAAGATTGGGTGAAAAATATTTGCTGGTATTTTGGAAACTCGTAATTTCTTGGAAGATTGGCAACCCATTTCAATTAAAGGGCTTTTCCACAGTCTCTGATTAGGGCTTCTTGAGGAGGAAAAAACCATAGAGTCAAAACTGAGAAGTACTCTATTTTGTTAAGTTTCAAAGAGCTATTACAAACCATGTTGGATTTATAATTTCAAATTCATTTATCTCTATAGGAGAGAACAGAGTGAAACCTAAAAATAAACACTGCTACTGAGAATAAATGCTTCAACCTAGAAGAACAAAACTTGGTGAGCCAAGTGAGATTTGTGTACTGATCATTCCCACCAAGTGTCATCAAGATTGAGTGAAAAATATTTGCTGGTACTTTGGAAAATCGTAATTTCTTGGAAGCTGGGCAACCCCTTTCAATGAAAGTGCTTTTCCACAGTCTCTGATTAGGGCTTCTTGAGGAGGAAAAATCCATAGAGACAAAACTGAGAACTACTTTATTTTGTCAAGTTTCAAAGAGCTACTACAAACCCTTTGGATTTAGAGATCCAAATTCATTTATCTATATAGGAGAGAACAGAGTGAAACCTAAAAATAAAAACTGCTACTGTAAATAAATGCTTCAACCTAGAAGAACAAAACTTGGAGAGCCAAGTGGGATTTGTGTACTGATCATTACCTCCAAGTATCATTAAGATTGGATGAAAAAACATTTGCTGGTATTTCGGAAACCCGTAATTTCTTGGAGGCTTGGCAACCCCTTTCAATGAAACCGCTTTCCCAAGTCTCTGCTTAGGGCTACTTGAAGAGGAAAGAAACCATAGAGACAAAACTGTGAATTACTTTACTTTGTCAAGTTTCAAAGAGCTACTGCAAACCATGTTCGATTTAGAGTTCAAAATTCATCTATCTGTATAGGAGAGAACAGAGTATAACCTAAAAATAAAAACTGCTACTGTAAACGAATGCTTCAACCTAGAAGAACAATGTTTGGTGAGACAAGTGGGAGTAGTGTACTTATAATTCCCACCAAGTGGCATCAAGATTGGGTGAAAAAATATTTGCTGGTGTTTCGGAAACTCGTGATTTCTTGGAAGCTTGGCAACCCCTTTCAATGAAAGTGCTTTTCGCCATTCTCTGCTTATGGCTACTTGAAGAGGAAACAAACCATAGAACAAAGCTGAGAACTACTTTATTTTGTCAAGTTTCAAAGAACTACTACAATCAATGTTGGATTTAGAGTTCCAAATTCATCTATCCTATAGGATAGAACAGAGTGAAACCTAAAAATAAAAACTGCTACTGTAAACGAGCTCTTCAACCTAGAAGAACAAAATTTGGTGAGCCAAGTGGGATTTGTGAACTGATCATTACCACCAAGTATCATCAAGTTTGTGTGAAAAAATATTTGCTGGTATTTCAGAAACTCGTAATTTCTTGGAAGGTTGGCAACCCTTTTCAATTAAAGTGCTTTTCGCCATTCTCTGCTTATGGCTACTTGAAGAGGAAACAAACCATAGAGACAAAACTTAGAACTACTTTATTTTGTCAAGTTTCAAAGAGCTACTACGAACCATGTTGGATTTAGGGTTCCAAATTCATCTATTTATATAGGAGAAAACAGAGTGAAACCTAAAAATAAAAACTGCTACTGTAAAGGAGCGCTTCAACCTAGAAGAACAAAATTTGGTGAGCCAAGTGCGATTTCTGTAGTGATCATTACCACCACCTATCATCAAATTGGGTGAAAAAATATTTGCTGGTATTTCGGAAACTCGTAAATTCTTGGAAGCTTGGCAACCCCTTTCAATGAAAGTGCTTTTCGCCATTCTCTGCTTATGGCTACTTGAAGAGGAAACAAACAATAGAGAGAAAAATGAGAACTACTTTATTTTGTCAGGTTTCAAAGAGCTACTACAAACATGTTGGATTTAGAGTTCCAAATTTATCAATCAATATAGAAGACAACAGAGTGAATCCTAAAAATAAAAACAGCTACTGTAAACGAGCGCTTCAACCTAGAAGAACAAAATTTGGTGAGCCAAGTGGGATTTGTGTACTGATCATCACCATCTAGTATCATCAAGATTGGGTGAAAAATATTTGCTGGTATTTTGGAAACTCTTAATTTCTTGGAAGATTGGCATTCCATTTCAATTAAAGTGCTTTTCCGCAGTCTCTGCTTAGGGCTAATTGAAGAGGAAACAAACCATAGAGACAAAACTGAGAACTACTTCATTTTGTAAAGTTTCAAAGAGCTACTACAAACCATGTTGGATTTAGAGTTCCAAATTCATCTATCTATATAGGAGAGAACAGAGTGAAACCTAAAAATAAAAACTGCTACTGTAAACGAACGCTTCAACCTAGAAGAACAAGTTTGGTGATCCAAGTGGGATTTGTGTAGTGATCATTACCAACAAGTGTGATCAACATTGGGTGAAAAAATATTTTCTGGTATTTCGGAAACCCGTAGATTCTTGGACGCTTGCCAACCCCTTTCAATGAAAGTGCTTTTCGCCAGTCTCTGATTAGGGCTACTTGAAGAGTAAACAAACCCTAGAGACTAAACTGACTACTACTTTATTTTGTCAAGTTTCAAAGAGCTACTACAAACCATGTTGTATTTAGAGTTCCAAATTAATCTATCTATATAAAAGAGAATAGAGTGAAACCTAAAAATAAAAACTGCAACTGTAAAGGAATGTTTCAAACTAGTAGAACAAAATTTGGTGAGCCAAGTGTTATTTGTGTACTGATCATTACCACCAAGTATCATCAAGATTGGTGAAAAAATGTTTTCTGGTATTTCGGAAACTCGTAGATTCTTGGACGCTTGCCAACCCCTTTCAATGAAAGTGCTTTTCGCTAGTCTCTGATTAGTGCTACTTGAGGAGGAAAAAACCATAGAGACAAAACTGAGAACTACTTTATTTTGTAAAGTTTCAAAGAGCTACCATAAACCATTTGGATTTAGAGATCCAAATTCATTTTTCTATATAGGAGAGAACAGAGTGAAACCTAAAATTAAAAACTGCACTATAAACGAACGCTTCAACCTAGAAGAACAAAATTTGGTGATCCAAGTGGGATTTTTGTACTGATCATTACCACCAAGTATCATCAAGATTGGGTGAAAAAATATTTGCTGGTATTTGGGAAACTCGTAATTTCTTGGAAGCTTGGCAAGCGCTTTCAATTAAACTGCTTTTCCACAGTCTCTGCTTAGGGCTAATTGAAGAGGAAACAAACCATAGAGACAAAACTGAGAACTACTTCATTTTGTAAAGTTTCAAAGAGCTACTACAAACCATGTTGGATTTAGAGTTCCAAATTCATCTATCTATATAGGAGAGAACAGAGTGAAACCTAAAAATAAAAACTGCTACTGTAAACGAACGCTTCAACCTAGAAGAACAAGTTTGGTGATCCAAGTGGGATTTGTGTAGTGATCATTACCAACAAGTATGATCAACATTGGGTGAAAAAATATTTTCTGGTATTTCGGAAACCCATAGATTCTTGGACGCTTGCCAACCCCTTTCAATGAAAGTGCTTTTCGCCAGTCTCTGATTAGGGCTACTTGAAGAGGAAACAAACCCTAGAGACTAAACTGACTACTACTTTATTTTGTCAAGTTTCAAAGAGCTACTACAAACCATGTTGTATTTAGAGTTCCAAATTAATCTATCTATATAAAAGAGAATAGAGTGAAACCTAAAAATAAAAACTGCAACTGTAAAGGAATGTTTCAAACTAGTAGAACAAAATTTGGTGAGCCAAGTGTTATTTGTGTACTGATCATTACCACCAAGTATCATCAAGATTGGTGAAAAAATATTTTCTGGTATTTCGGAAACTCGTAGATTCTTGGACGCTTGCCAACCCCTTTCAATGAAAGTGCTTTTCGCCAGTCTCTGATTAGTGCTACTTGAGGAGGAAAAAACCATAGAGACAAAACTGAGAACTACTTTATTTTGTAAAGTTTCAAAGAGCTACCATAAACCATTTGGATTTAGAGATCCAAATTCATTTTTCTATATAGGAGAGAACAGAGTCAAACCTAAAATTAAAAACTGCTACTATAAACGAACGCTTCAACCTAGAAGAACAAAATTTGGTGATCCAAGTGGGATTTTTGTACTGATCATTACCACCAAGTATCATCAAGATTGGGTGAAAAAATATTTGCTGGTATTTGGGAAACTCGTAATTTCTTGGAAGATTGGCAACCGCTTTCAATTAAACTGCTTTTCCACAGTGTCTGTTAGGGCTACTTGAAGAGGAAAAAAACAATGGAGACAAAACTGAGAATTACTTTTTTTTGTCAAGTTTCAAAGAGCTACTGCAAACCATGTTCTATTAAGAGTTCCAAATTCATCTATCTGTATAGGAGAGAACAGAGTGAAACCTACAAATAAAAACTGGTATTGTAAACGAACGCTTCAACCTAGAAGAACCCTTATCATTACCACCAAATATCATCAAGATTGGGTGAAAAAATATTTGCTGGTATTTCGGAAACTCGTAATTCCTTGGACGCTTGGCAACCCCTTTCAATTAAACTGCTTTTCCACAGTCTCTCTTAGGGCTACTTGAAGAGGAAACAAACAATGTAGACAAACTGAGAATTACTATATTTTGTCAAGTTTCAGAGAGCTACTGCAAACCATGTTCGATTAAGAGTTCCAAATTCATCTATCTGTATAGGAGAGAACAGAGTGAAACCTACAAATAAAAACTGGTATTGTAAACGAACGCTTCAACCTAGAAGAACCCTTATCATTACCACCAAGTATCATCAAGGTTTGGTGAAAAAATATTTGCTGGTATTTCGGAAAATCGTAAATTCTTGGAAGCTTGGCAACCCCTTTCAATGAAAGTGCTTTTCCACAGATTCTGCATAGGGCTACTTGAAGAGGAAGCACAGCATAGAGACAAAACAGAGATCTACTTTATTTTGTCAAGTTTCAAAGAGCTACTACAAACCATGTTCGATTTAGAGTTCCAAATTCATCTATCTATATAGGAGAGAACAGAGTGAAACCTAAAAATAAAAACTGCTACTGTAAACGAATGCTTCAACCTAGAAGAACAAAATTTGGTGAACCAAGTGGGATTTGTGTACTGATCATTACCACCAAGTATCATCAAGATTGGGTGAAAAAATATTTGCTGGTATTTCTGAAACTCGTAGATTCTTGGACGCATGCCAACCCCTTTCAATGAAAGTGATTTTCGCCACTCTCCCATTAGGGCTACTTGAAGAGTAAACAACCCATAGAGACAAACCTGAGAACTACTTTATTTTGTCATGTTTCAAAGAGCTACTACAAACCATGTTGGATTTAGTGTTCCATATTCATCTATCTATATAGGAGAGAACAGTGTGAAACCTAAAAATAAAAACTGCTACTGTAAATGAACGCTTCAAACTAGAGGAACAAAATTTGGTGAACACAGTGGGATTTATGTACTGAATACTACCATCATGTATCATCAAGATTGGGTGAAAAAATATTTGCTGGTATTTCGGAAACTCATAATTTTTTGGAACATTTCAACCCCTTTCAATAAAAGTGCTTTTCGCCAGTCTCAGATTAAGGCTACGTAAAGAGTCAACAAACCATAAAGACAAAACTGAGAACTACTTTATTTTTTCAAGTTTCAAACAGCTTCTACAAACCATGTTGGATTTAGAGTTCCAAATTCATCTATTTATATAGGAGAGAACAGAGTGAAACCTAAAAATAAAAACTGCTCTTGTAAACGAACGCTTTGACCTAGAAGAACACTTATCATTACTACCAAGTATCATCAAGATTGGGTGAAAAAATGAGCTGGTATTTCGGAAAATCGTAATTTTTTGGAAGCCTAACAACCCCTTTCAATGAAAGTGCTTATCGCCAGTCTCTGCTTAGCCCTACTTGAAAAGGACACAAACCATAGAGACAAAACTGAGAACTACTTTATTGTGTCAAGTTTCAAAGAGTTACTACAAACCATGTTGGATTCAGAGTTCCAGATTCATCTATTTATATAGGAGAGAAGAGAGTGAAACGTAAAAATAAAAACTGCTACTTTAAACGTACGCTTCATCCTAGAAGAACAAAATTTGGTGAGCCAAGTGGGATTTGTGTACTGATCATTACCACGAAGTATCATCAAGATTGGGTGAAAAAATATTTGCTGATATTACGGAAACTCATAGATTCTTGGACGCTTGCCAACCCCTTTCATTGAAAGTGCTTTTCGCCAGTCTCGGATTAGGCTACTTAAAGGGTAAACTACCATAGAGACAAAACTGAGAACTACTTTATTTTGTGAAGATTCAAAGAGCTACTACAAACCATGTTGGATTTAGAGTTCCAAATTCATCTATTTATATAGGAGAGAACAGAGTGAAACCTAAAAATAAAAACTGCTATTGTAAACGAACGCTTCAACCTAGAAGAACAAAATTTGGTAAGCCAAGTGAGATATTTGTACTCATCATTACCACCAAGTATCATCAAGATTGGGTGAAAAAATATTTGATGGTATTTCGGAAACTCGTAATTTCTTGGAAGCATGGCAAACCCTTTCAATGAAAGTGCTTTTCCACAGTCTCTGGTTAGGGCTACTTGCAGGGGAAACAAACCATAGATAAAAACTGAGAACTACATTATTTTGTCAAGTTTCATAGAGCTACTATAAACCTTGTAGGATTTAGAGTTCCAAATTCATCTATCTATATACGAGAGAACAGAGTGAAACCTAAAAATAAAAACTGCTTCTGTAAACGAACGCTTCAACATAGAAGAACAAAATTTGGTGAGCTAGGTGGGATTTGTGTACTGATCATTACAACCAAGTATCATCAAGATTGGGTGAAACAATATTTGCTGGTATGTCGGAAACTCGTAATTTCTTGGAAGGTGGCAACCCCTTTCAATGAAAGTGCTTTTCCACAGTCTCTACTTAGGGCTACTTGAAGAGGAAACAATCCATAGAGACAAAACTGAGAACTACTTTATTTTGTGAAGTTTCAAAGAGCTACTACAAACCATGTTGGATTAACAGTTCCAAATTTATCTGTCTATATAGGAGAGAAGAGAGTGAAACCTAAAAATAAAAACTGCTACTGTAAAGGAACGCTTCAACCTAGAAGAACACAATTTGGTGGGCCAAGTGGGATTTGTGTACTGATCATTACAACCAAGTATCATCAAGATTTAGTGAAAAAATATTTGCTGGTATTTCGGAAACTCGTAATTTCTTGGAAGCTTGGCAACCCCTTTCAATGAAAGTGCTTTTCCAATGTATCGTCTTAGGGATACTTGACGTGGAAACTAACCATAGACACAAAACTGAGAACTACTTAATATTGTCAAGTTTCTTAGAGCTACTACAAACCATGTTGGATTTAGAGTTCCAAATTCATCTATCTATATAGGAGAGAAAAGAGTTTAACCTAAAAAGAAAAACTGCTACTGTAAACGAATGCTTCAACTTAGAAGAACAAAACTTGGTGAGCCAAGTGGGATTTATGTACTGATCATTACCACCAAGTATCATCAAGATTGGGTGAAAAAATATTTGGTGGTATTTCGGAAAGTCGGGATTTCTTGGAAGCCAAACAACCCCTTTCAATTTAAGTGCTTTTCGCCAGTCTCTGCTTTGTACTACTTGAAGGGGAAACAAACCATAAAGAAAAAACTGAGAACTACTTTATTTTGTCAAGTTTCAAAAGCTACTTCAAACCAGTTTGGATTTAGAGTTCCAAATTCATCTATCTATATAGGAGAGAACAGAGTGAAACCTAAAAATAAAAACTGCTACTGTAAACGAACGCTTCAACCTAAAAGAACAAAATTTGGTCAGCCAAGTGGGATTTGTGTACTGATCATTACCACCGAGTATCATCAAGATTGGGTGAAAAATTATTTGCTGGTATGTCGGAAACTCGTAATTTCTTGGAAGCGTTTTAACCCCTTTCAATGAAAGTGCTTTTTCACAGTCTCTGCTTAGGGCTATTTGAAGAGGAAACAAGCGATAGAGAAAAAAGTGAGAACTACTTTATTTTGCCAAGTTTCAAAGAGCCACTACAAACCATGTTGGATTTAGAGTTCCAAATTCATCTATCAATATAGGAGAAAACAGAGTGAAACCTAAAAATAAAAACTGCTACTGTAAACGAACGCTTTAACCTAGAAGAACAACATGTGGGGAGCCAAGTGGTATTTGTATACTGATCATTACCACCAAGTATGATCAAGATTGGGTGAAAAAATATTTGCTGGTATTTCAGAAACATGTACATTCTAGTACGCTTCCAACCCGTTTCAAAGCAAGTGCTTTTTGTCAGTCTCTGATTAGGGCTATTTGAAGAGAAAACAAAACAGAGACAAAACTGAGAACTACATTATTTTGTCAAGATTCAAAGAGCTACTACAAACCATGTTGCATTTAGAGTTCCAAATTCATCTATCTATATAGGAGAGAACAGAGTGAAACCTAAAAATAAAAACTGCTACTGTAAACGAACGCTTCAACCTTGAAGAACAAAATTTTGTGAGCCAAGTGGGATTTGTGTACTGATCATTACCACAATGTATCATCAAGATTGGGTGAAAAAATATTTGCTGGTATTTCAGAAACTCGTAATTTCTTGGAAGATTGGTAACCACTTTCAATGAAAGTGGTTTTCCACAGTCTCTGCTTAGGGCTAATTGAAGAGAAAACAAACCATGGAGACAAAACTGAGAACTACTTTATTTTGTCAAGTTACAAAGAGATAGTACAAACCATCTTGGATTTAGAGTTCCAAATTCATATATCTATATATGAGAGAACAGAGGGAAACCTAATGATAAAAACTGCTACTGTAAACGAACGCTTCAACCTAGAAGCACAAAATTTGGTGAGCCAAGTGGGACTTGTGTACTGGTCATTACCACCAAATATCATCAAGATTGGGTGAAAAAAAATTGCTGGTATTTTGGAAAATCGTAATGTCTTGGAAGCCTAACAACCCTTTCAATGAAAGTGCTTATCACCAGTCTCTGCTTAGGACTACTTGAAGAGGAAGCAAACCACAGAGAAAAAACTGAGAACTACTTTATTGTGTCACGTTTCAAAGAGCTACTACAAACCATGTTGGATTTAGAGTTCCAAATTCATCTATCTATATAGGAGACAACAGAGTGAAACCTAAAAATAAAAACTGCTACTGGAAACGTACGCTTCAACGTAGAAGAACAAAATTTGGTGAGCCAAGTGGGATTTGTGTACTGATCATTACCACCAAGTATCATCAAGAATGGGTGAAAAAATATTTGCTGGTATTACGGAAACTCGTAGATTCTTGGACGTTTGCCAAGCCCTTTCAATGAAAGTGCTTTTCGCCCGTCTCTGATTAAGGCTACTTAAAGAGTAAACAAACCATAGAGACAAAACTGAGAACTACTTTATGTTGTCAAGTTTCGAAGAGCTTCTACAAACCATGTTGGATTTAGAGTTCCAAATTCATCTATCTATATAGGAGAGAAGAGAGTGAAACCTAAAAATAAAAACTGCTGTGTAAACGAACGCTTCAACCTAAAAGAAGACTTTTCATTACCACCAAGTATCATCAAGATTGGGTGAAAACATATTTGCTGGTATTTCGGAAACTCGTAATTTCTTGGAAGCTTGGAAACCCCTTTCAATGAAAGTGCTTTTCCAATGTATCGTCTTAGGGATACTTGACGTGGAAACAAACCATAGACACAAAACTGAGAACTACTTTATTTTGTCAAGTATCAAAGAGCTACTACAAACCATGTTGGATTTAGAGTTCCAAATTCATCTATCTATATAGGAGAGAAAAGGGTTTAACCTAAAAATTAAAACTGCTACTGTAAACGAATGCTTAAACCTAGAAGAACATAATTTAATGAGCAAAGTGGAATTTATGTACTGATCATTACCACAATGTATCATCAAGATTGGGTGAAAAAATATTTGCTGGTATTACGGAAACTCGTAATTTCTTGGAAGCCAAACAACCCCTTTCAATGAAAGTGGTTTTCGCCAGTTTCTGCTTAGGGCTACTTGAAGTGGAAACAAACCATAGAGACAAAACTGAGAACTACTTTATTTTGTCAAGTTTCAAAGAGCTACTTCAAACCAGTTTGGATTTAGATTTCCAAATTCATCTATCTATAGAGGAGAGAAGAGAGTGAAACGTAAAAAAAACTGCTACTGTAAACGAACGCTTCAACCTAGAAGAACAAAATTTGTTCAGCCAAGTGGGATTTGTGTACTGATCATTACCACCAAGTATCATCAAGATTGGGTGAAAAAAATGTTCTGGTATTTCGGAAAATCGTAATTTCTTGGAAGCCTAACAACCCCTTTCAATGAAAGTGCTAATCTCCAGTCTCCTTAGGGCTACGTGAAGAGGAAACAAACCATAGATACAAAACTGAGAACTACTTTATTTTGTCAAGTTTCAAAGAGCTACTACAAACCATGTTGGATTTAGAGTTCCAAATTCATCTATTTATATAGAAGAGAACAGAGTGAAACCTAAAAATAAAAACTGCAACTGTAAACATACGCTTCAACCTAGAAGAACAAAATTTGGTTAGCCAAGTGGGATTTGTGTACTGATCATTACCACGAAGTATCATCAAAATTGGGTGAAAAAATATTTGCTGGTATTATGGAAAATCGTAGATTCTTGGACGCTTTCCAACCCCTTTCAATGAAAGTGCTTTTTACCCGTCTCTGATTAGGGCTATTTGAAGAGGAAACAAAGCAGAGACAAAACTGAGAACTACTTTATTTTGTCAAGTTTCAAAGAGCGCCTACAAACCATGTTGGATATAGAGTTCCAAATTCATCTATCTATAAAGGAGAGAACAGAGTGAAACCTAAAAATAAAAACTGTTACTGTAAACAAAGGCTTCAACCTAGAAGAACAAAATTTGTTGAGCCAAGTGGGATTAGTGTACTGATCATTACCACCAAGTATCATCAAGATTGGTTGAAAAAATATTTGCTGGTATTTCGGAAACTCGTAATTTTTTGGAAGCTTGGCAACCCCTTTCAATGAAAGTGCTTTTCTACAGTCTCTGGTTATGTCTACTTGAAGAGGAAACAAACCATAGATACAAAACTGAGAACTACTTTATTTTGTCAAGTTTCAAAGACCTACTACAAACCATGTTGGATTTAGAGTTCCAAATTCAACTATCTATATAGGAGATAAGAGAGTGAAACGTAAAAATAAAAACTGCTCTTGTAAACGAACGCTTCAACCTAGAAGAACAAAATTTGGTGAGCCAAGTGGTATTTGTGTACTGATCATTACCACCAACTGTCATCAAGGTTTGGTGAAAAAATATTTGCTGGTATTTCGGAAACTCATAAATTCTTGGAAGCTTTGCAAACCCTTTCAATGAAAGTGCTTTTCCACAGTCTCTGCATAGGGCTACTTGAAGAGGAAGCACAGCATAGAGAAAAAACAGAGATCTACTTTATTTTGTCAAGTTTCAAAGAGCTACTACAAACCATGTTGGATTTAGAGTTCCAAATTTATCTATCTATATAGAAGAGAACAGAGTGAAACCTAAAAATAAAAACTGCTACTTTAAATGAACGCTTCAAAATAGAAGAACAAAATATGGTGAGCCTAGTGGGATTTGTGTACTGATCATTACAACCAAGTATCATCAAGATTGGGTGAAAAAATATTTGCTGGTATTTCGGAAACTCGTAGGTTCTTGGAAGCTTGCCAACCCCTTTCAATGAAAGTGCTTTTCGCCAGTCTCCCATTAGGGCTACTTGAAGATTAAACAAACCATAGATAAAAACCGGAGAACTACTTTATTTTTTCATGTTTCAAAGAGCTACTACAAACCATGTTGGATTTAGAGATCCAAATTCATCTATCTATATACGAGAGAACAGAGTGAAACCTAAAAATAAAACTGCTACTGTATACGAACGCTTCAACCTAGAGGAAAAAAAATTGGTGAGCCTAGTGGGATTTATGTACTGAATACTACCATCATGTATCATCAAGATTGGCTTAAAAAATATTTGCTGGTATTTCGGAAACTCATAATTTCTGGGAAGCTTGGCAACCCCTTTCAATGAAAGTGCTTTTCCACAGTCTGTGCATTGGGCTACTTGAAGAGGAAACAAACCATAGAGACAAAACTGAGAACTACTTTATTTTGTCAAGTTTCAAAGAGCTACAACAAACCATGTTGAATTTAGAGTTCCAAATTCATCTATCTGTATAGGAGAGAACAGGGTGAAACCTAAAAATAAAAACGGCTACTTTAAATAACGCTTCAACCTAGAAGAACAAAATTTGGTGAGCCAAGTGGGATTTGTGTCGTGATCATTACCAGCAAGTATCATCAAGGTTGAGTGAAAAAATATTTGCTGGTATTTTGGAAACTCGTAAATTTTTGGAAGCTTAGCAACCCCTTTCAATGAAAGTGCTTCTCCACAGTGTGTGACTAGGGCTACTTGAAGAGGAAACAAACCATAAAGACAAAATTGAGAACTACTTTATTTTGTCAAGTTTCAAAGAGCTACTACAAACCATGTTGGATTTACAGTTCCAAATTCATCTATCTATATAGGAGAAAACAGAGTGAAACCTAAAAATAAAAACTGTTACTGTAAACGAACGCTTCAACCTAGAAGAACAAAATTTGGTGAGCCAAGTGGGATTGGTGTACTGATCATTACCACCTAGTATCATCAAGATTGGGTGAAAAAATATTTGCTATTATTTCGGTATCTCGTAATTTCTTGGAAGCTTGGCAACCCCTTTCAATGAAAGTGCTTTTCCACAGTCTCTGGTTAGGGCTACTTTAAGAGGAAACAAACCATATAGACAAAACTGAGAACTACTATATTTTGTCAAGTTTCAAAGAGCTACTACAAACCATGTTGGATTTAGAGTTCCAAATTCATCTATCTATATAGGAGAGAACAGAGTGAAACCTAAAAATAAAAACTGCTACGGTAAACGAACGCTTCAACCTAGAAGAACAAAATTTGGTGAGCCAAGTGGGATTTGTGTACTGATCATTACCACCAAGTATCATCAAGATTGGGTGAAAAAATATTTGCTGTGATTTCGGAAATTCGTAATTTCTTGGAAGCTGGGCAACCCCTTTCAATGAAAGTGCTTTTCAACAGTCTCTGCTTAGGGCTACTTGAAGAGGAAATAAACCATAGAGACAAAACTGAGAACTACTTTATTTTGTCAAGTTTCAAAGAGCTACTACAAACCATGTTGGATTTAGAGTTCCAAATTCATCTATTTACATAGGAGGGAACAGAGTGAAACCTAAAAGTAAAAACTGCTATTGTAAACGAATGCTTCAAATAGAAAAACACAATCTGGTGAGACAAGTGGGATTTGTGTACTGATCATTATCACCAAGTATTATCAGGATTGGGTGAAAAAATATTTGCTGGTTTTACGGAAAATCGTAATTTCTTGGAAGCTTGGCAACCCCTTTCAATGTAAGTGCTTTTCCCACAGTCTGTGACAAGGGCTACTTGAAGAGGAAACAAACCATACAGACAAAACTGAGAACTACTTTATTTTCTCAAGTTTCAAAGAGCTATTACAAACCATGTTGGATTTAGAGTTACAAATTCATCTATTTATATAGGAGAGAACAGAGTAAAACCTAAAAATAAAAACTGCTACTGTAAACAAAGATGTTGTGTCCGCCGATAACTAAAAAATAAATATTAAAATTCTCTCTCTCTCTCTCTATCTGTCTCTCTCCTCTCTCACTCTCTCTTTAAAAAAAAATTGGGTGAAAATATATTTGCTGGTATTTCGGAAACTCGTAAATTTTGGAAGCTTGGCAACCCTTTTCAATTAAAGTGCTTTTCGCCATTCTCTGCGTAGTGCTACTTGAAGAGGAAACACACCATAGAGACAAAAATGAGAACTACTTTATTTTGTCAAGTTTCAAAGAGCTACTACAATACATGTTGAATTTAGAGATCCAAATTCATTTATCTATATAGGAGAGAACAGAGTGAAACCTAAAAATAAAAACTGCTACTGTGAACGAATACTTCAACCTAGAAGAACAAAATTTGGTGATCCAAGTGGGATTTTGGTACTGATCATTCCCACTAAGTATCATGAAGATTGGGTGAAAAATTATTTGCTGTTATTTCAGAAACTCATAATTTCTTGGAAGCTGGGCAACCCCTTGCAATGAAAGTGCTTTTCCACAGTCTCTGCTTAGGGCTACTTGAAGAGGAAATAAACCAAAGAGACAAAACTGAGAACTACGTTATTTTGTAAAGTTTCAAAAAGCTACTACAAACCATGTTGAATTTAGAGTTCCAAATTCATCTATCTATATAGGAGAGAACAGAGTGAAACCTAAAAATAAAAACTGCTACTGTAAACAAACGTTTCAACCTAGAAGAACAAAATTTGGTGATCCAAGTGGGACTTTTGTAGTGATCATTACCACCAAAGTATCATCAAGATTGGGTGAAAAAATATTTGCTGGTATTTCGGAAACTCGTAATTTCTTGGAATCTTGGCAACCCCTTTCAATGAAAGTGCTTTTCCACAGTCTCTGGTTAGGGCTATTTGAAGAGGAAACAAACCACAGAGATAAAACTGAGAATTACTTAATTTTGCAAAGGTTCAAAGAGCTACTACAAACCCATGTTGGATTTAGAGTTCCAAATTCATCTATCTGTAATAGAGAGAACAGAGTGAAACCTAAAAATAAAACTGCTACTGTAAACGAGTGCTTCAACCTAGAAGAACAAAACTGGTGAGCCATGTGGGATTGTGTACTGATCATCACCATCAAGTATCATCAAGACTGGACAATAAAATATTTGCTGGTATTTTGGAAACTCGTAATTTCTTGGTAGATTGGCAACCCCTTTCAATAAAAGTGCTTTTCCACAGTCTCTGATTAGGGCTACTTGAGGAGAAAAAAACATAGAGACAAAACTGAGAACTACTTTATTTTGTCAAGTTTCAAAGAGCTACTAAAAACCATTTGGATTTAGAGATCCAAATTCATTTATCTATATAGGAGAGAACAGAGTGAAACCTAAAATAAAAATTGCTACTGTGAATGAAAGCTTCAACCTAGAAGAAGAAAACTTGGTGAGCCAAGGAGATTTGTGTACTGAACATTCCCACCAAGTATCATCCAGATTGGGTGAAAAAAATATTTGCTGGTATTTCGGAAACTCGTAATATCTTGGAAGCTTGGCAACCCCTTTCAATGAAAGTGCTTTTCGCCATTCTCAGGTTATGGCTACTTGAAGAAGGAACAAACCATAGAGACAAAACAGAGAACTACCTTATTTTGTCAAGTTTCAAAGAGCTACTACGAACCTTGTTAGATTTAGGGTTCCAAATTCATCTATTTATATAGGAGAAAACAGAGTGAAACCTAAAAATAAAAACTGCTATTGTAAACGAGCGCTTCAACCTAGAAGAACAAAATTTGGTGAGCAAAGTGGGATTTGTGTACTGATCATTACCACCAACTACCATAAAAATTGGGTGAAAAAAATATTTACTGGTGTTTCGGAAACACGTAATTTCTTGGAATTTGGCAACCCCTTTCAATGAAAGTGCTTTTCCACAGTCTCTGCTTTGGGCTACTTGAAGAGGAAACAAACCATAGAGCAAAAATGAGAACTACTTTATTTTGTCAAGTTTCAAAGAGCTACTACAAACATGTTGGATTAGAGTTCCAAATTCTTCTATCAATATAGAAGACAACAGAGTGAATCCTAAAAATAAAAACAGCTACTGTAATCGAGCACTTCAACCTAGAAGAACAAAATTTGGTGAGCCAAGTGGGATTTGTGTACTGATCATCACCATCAAGTATCATCAAGATTGGGTGAAAAATATTTGCTGGTATTTCGGAAACTCGTAATTTCTTGGAAGATTGGCATCCCATTTCAATTAAAGTGCTTTTCCGCAGTCTCTGCTTAGGGCTATTTGAAGTAGAAACAAACCATAGAGACAAAACTGAGAACTACTTTATTTTGTCAAGTTTCAAAGAGCTACTACAAACCATGTGGGATTTAGAGTTCCAAATTCATCTATCTATATAGGAGACAACTGAGTGAAACCTAAAAATAAAAATTGCTACTGTAAACGAATGTGTCAACCTAATAGAACAAAATTTGGTGAGCCAAGTGATATTTGTGTACTGATCATTACCACCAAGTATCATCAAGATTGGCAAAAAAATATTTTCTGGTATTTCGGGAACTCATAGATTCTTGGACGCTTGCCAACCCCTTTCAATGAAAGTGCTTTTCACCAGTCTCTGATTAGTGCTACTTGAGGAGGAAAAAACCATAGAGACAAAACTGAGAACTACTTTATTTTGTCAAGTTTCAAAGAGCTACTATAAACCATTTGGATTTAGAGATCCAAATTCATTTTTCTATGTAGGAGAGAACAGAGTGAAACCTAAAAATAAAAACTGCTACTGTAAACGAACGCTTCAACCAGAAGAACAAAATTTGGTGATCCAATTGGGATTTTTGCACTGATCATTACCACCAAGTATCATCATGATTGGGTGAAAAAATATTTGCTGGTATTTGGGAAACTCGTGATTTCTTGGAAGCTTGGCAAAACCCTTTCAATTAAACTGCTTTTCCACAGTCTCTGTTAGGGCTACTTGAAGAGGAAAAAAACCATGGAGACAAAACTGAGAATTACTTTATTTTTTCAAGTTTCAAAGAGCTACTGCAACCATGTTCGATTAAGTGTTCCAAATTCATCTATCTGTATAGGTGAGAACAAAGTGACACCTAAAAATAAAAACTGCTACTGTAAAAGAACGCTTCAAACTAGAAGAACAAAATTTGGTGTGCCAAGTGGGATTTGTGTTCTTATCATTACCAACAAGTATCGTCAAGATTGGGTGAAAAAATATTTGCTGGTATATCGAAAACTCGTAATTGCTTGGAAGCTTGGCTACCCCTTTCAATGAAAGTGTTTTTCCACATTCTCTGCTTAGGTCTACATGAATATGAAACAAACCATAGAGACAAAACTAAGAACTACTTTATTTAGTCAATTTTCAAAGAAGCTACTACAAATGATGTTGGATTTAGAGTTCCAAATTCATCTATCTATATAGGAGAGAACAGAGTGAAACCTAAAAATAAAAACTGCAACTGTAAACGAACGCCTCAACCCAGAAGAAGAAAATTTGGTGAGACAAGTGAAATTTGTGTACTGATCATTACCACCCAGTATCAACAAGATTGGGGGAAAAAATATTTGCTGGTATTTCGTGAACTCATAATTTCTTGGAAGTTTGGCAAGCCCTTTCAATGTAATAGCTTTTCGGCTGTCTCTGCATAGGGGTACTTGAAGAAGAAACAAACCATAGAGACAAAACTGAGAACTACTTTTTTTGTCACGTTTCAAAGAGCTACTACAAACCATGTTGGATTTAGAGTTCCAAATTCGTCTATCTATATTGGAGAGAACAGAGTGAAACATAAATATAAAAACTACTACTGTAAACGAACGCTTCAACCTAGAAGCACAAAATTTGGTGAGCCAAGTGGGATTGGTATACTGATAATTACCACCAAGTATGATCAAGATTGGGTGAAAAAATATTTGCTGGTATTTTGGAAAACTCGTAATTTCTTGGAAGCTTGGCAACCACTTTCAATGAATGTGCTTTTCCACAGTCTCTGCATAGGGCTACTTGAAGAGGAAGCAAAGCATAGAGACAAAACTGAGAACTACTTTATTTTGTCAAGTTTCAAGGAGCTACTATAAACCAGGTTGGATTTAGAGTTCCAAATTCATCTATCTGTATAGGAGAGAACAGAGTGAAACCTAAAAATAAAAACTGCTACTGTAAACGAACGCTTCAAACCAGAAGAACAAAATTTGGTGAGCCAAGTGGGATTTGTGAACTGATGATTACCACCATGTACCATAAAGATTGGGTGAAAAAATATTTGCTGGAATATCGGAAACACGTAATTTCTTGGAAGCTTGGCAACCCCTTTCAATGAAAGTGCTTTTCGCCATTCTCTGCTTATGGCTACTTGAAGAGGAAACAAACCATAGAGACAAAAATGAGAACTACTTTATTTTGTCAAGTTTCAAAGAGCTACTACAAACCATTTTGGATTTAGAGATCCAAATTCATTTATCTATATAGAAGACAAGAGAGTGAAACCTAAAAATAAAAACTGCTACTGTAAATGAGCGCTTCAACCTAGAAGAACAAAATTTGGTGAGTCAAGTGGGATTTGTGTACTGATCATCACCATCAAGTATCATCAAGATTGGGTGAAAAATGTTTGCTGGTATTTCGGAAACTATTAATTTCTTGGAAGGTTGGCAACCCCATTCAATGAAAGTGCTTTTCCACAGTCTCTGCTGAGGGCTAATTGAAGAGGAAACAAACCATAGAGACAAAACTGAGAATTACTTTATTTTGTCAAGTTTCAAAGAGCTACTACACACTATGTTGGATTTAGAGTTCCAAATTCATCTATCTGTATAGGAGAGAACAGAGTGAAACCTAGAAATAAAAACTGCTAGTGTAAACGAACGCTTCAACCTAGAAAAACAAAATTTGGTCAGCCAAGTGGGATTTGTGAACTGATGATTACCACCAAGTACCTTAAACATTGGGTGAAAAAATATTTGGTGGTATTTCGGAAACACGTAATTTCTTGGAAGCTTGGCAACCCCTTTCAATGAAAGTGCTTTTCGCCATTCTCTGAATAGGGATACTTGAAGAGTAAAGAAACCATTGAGAAACTACAAACTATGTTGCATTTAGGTTTACAAATTCATCTATTTATATAGGAGAAAACAGAGTGAAACCTAAAAATAAAAACTGCTACTGTAAACGAACGCTTCAACCTAGAAGAACAAAATTTGGTGAGCCAAGTGGGATTTGTGTAGTGATCAGTACCACCAAGTATCATCAAGATTAGGTGAAAAAATATTTTCTGGTATTTCAGAAACTCGTAATTTCTTGGAAGCTTGGCAACCCCTTTCATTGAAAGTGCTTTTCAGCAATCTCTGCATAGGGCTACTTGAAGAGGAAGCAAACCATAGAGACAAAACTGAGAACTACTTTATTTTTTCAACTTTCAAAGAGCTACTACAAACCATGTTGGATTTAGAGTTCCAAATTATCTAACTATATAGGAGAGAACATCTTGAATCCTAACAATAAACACTGCTACTGTTAACGAACGCTTCAACCTAGAAGAACAAAATTTGGTGAGCCAAGTGGGATTCATGTACTGATCATTACCACCAACTACCATAAAAATTGGGTGAAAAAATATTTACTGGTGTTTCGGAAACACGTAACTTCTTGGAATTTGGCAACCCCTTTCAATGAAAGTGCTTTTCCACAGTCTCTGCTTTGGGCTACTTGAAGAGGAAGCAAACCATAGAGACAAAAATGAGAACTACTTTATTTTGTCAAGTTTCAAAGAGCTACTACAAAACATTTGAATTTAGAGATCCAAATTCATTTATCTATATAGGGGAGAACGGAGTGAAAACTAAAAATGAAAATTGCTACTGTGAATGAATGCTTCAACCTAGAAGAACAAAACTTTGTGAGCGGAGTAAGATTTGTGCACTGTTCAATCCCACCAAGTATCATCAAGATTGGGTGAAAAAATATTTTCTGGTATTTCGGAAACTAGTAATTTCTTGGAACCTTGGCAACCCCTTTCAATGAAAGTGCTTTTTAAAGGTCTCTGCTTAGGGCAACTTGAAGAAGAAACAAACCATAGAGACAAAATTGAGAACTACTTTATTTTGTAAAGTTTCAAGAGCTACTACAAACCATGTTGGATTTAGAGTTCCAAATTCATCTATCTATATAGGAGAGAACAGTGTGAAACCTAAAAAAAAAAAAAAAAAAAAAAAAAAAAAAAAACTTCTACTGTAAACGAATGCTTCAACCTAGAAGAACAAAATTTGGTGATCCAAGTGGGATTTTTGAACTGATCATTACCACCAGGTATCATCCAGATTGGGTGAAAAAATATTTGCTGGTATTTCGTAAACTCGTAATTTCATGGAAGCTTGGCAACCCCTTTCAATGAAACTGCTTTTCGCCATTCTCTACTTAGGGCTACTTGAAGAGGAAACAAACCGTAGAGACAAAAATGAGAACTACTTTACTTTGTCAAGTTTCAAAGAGCCTCTACAATCCATGATTGATTTAGAGAACCAAATTCATTTATCTACATAGGAGAGATCAGAGTGAAACCTAAAATAAAACCTGATACTGTGAACGAATGCTTCAACCTAGAAGAAGAAAACTTGGTGAGCCAAATGGGACTTGTGTACTGATCATTCCCACCAAGTATCATCAAGATTGGGTGAAAAAATATTTGCTGTTATTTCTGGAACACGTAATTTCTGGAAGCTGGGCAACCCCTTTCAATGAATGTGGTTTTCCACAGTCTCTGCTTAGGGCTACTTGAAGAGGAAATAAACCATAGAGAAAAAAATGAGAACTACTTTATTTTGTAAAGTTTCAAAAAGCTACTACAAACCATGTTGGATTTAGAGTTTCAAATTCTCCTATCTATATAGGAGAGAACAGAGTGAAACCTAAAAATAAAAACTGCTACTGTAAACGAACGCTTTAACCAAGAAGAACAAAATGTGGTGAGCCAAGTGGGATTTGTGTACTGATCATTACCACCAAGTATCATCAAATTGGGTGAAAAAATATTTGCTGGTATTTCGGAAACTCGTAATATCTTGGAAGTTTGGCAACCCCTTTCAATGAAAGTGCTTTTCGCCATTCTCTGCTTATGGCTACTTGAAGAGGAAACAAACCATAGAGACAAAACTGAGAACTACTTTATTTTTCTAGTTTCAAAGAGCGACTACAATCCATGTTGGATTTAGAGTTAAAATTCATCTATCTATATCGGAGAGAACAGAGTGAAACCTAAAAATAAAAACTGCTACTCTATACGAAAGATTTAAACTAGAAGAACAAAATTTGGTGAGCCAAGTGGGATTTCTGTAGTGATCATTACCACCAAGTATCATCAAGATTGGGTGAAAAAATATTTGCTGGTATATCGAAAACTCGTAATTGCTTGGAAGCTTGGCTACCCCTTTCAAAGAAAGTGCTTTTCCACATTCTCTGCCTAGGTCTACATGAATATGAAACAAACCATAGAGACAAAACTAAGAACTACTTTATTTAGTCAATTTTCAAAGAAGCTACTACAAACCATGTTGGATTTAGAGTTCCAAATTCATCTATCTATATAGGAGTGAACAGAGTGAAACCTAAAAATAAAAACTGCAACTGTAAACGAACGCCTCAACCCAGAAGAAGAAAATTTGGTGAGACAAGTGGAATTTGTGTACTGATCATTACCACCCAGTATCCTCATGATTGGGGGAAAAAATATTTGCTGGTATTTCGGGAACTCGTAATTTCTTGGAAGCTTGGCAACCCCTTTAAATGAAATAGGTTTTCGCCTGTCTCTGCGTAGGGCTTCTTGAAGAGGAAACAAACCATAGAGACAAAACTGAGAACTACTTTTTTTGTCAAGTTTCAAAGAGCTACTACAAACCATGTTGGATTTAGAGTTCCAAATTCCTCTATCTATATAGGAGAGAACAGAGTGAAACATAAATATAAAAACTGCTACTGTAAACGAACGCTTCAACCTAGAAGCACAAAATTAGGTGAGTCAAGTGTGATTGGTATACTGATAATTACCACCAAGTATGATCAAGATTGGGTGAAAAAATATTTGCTGGTATTTCAGAAACTCGTAATTTCTTGGAAGCTTGGCAACCCCTTTCAATGAAAGTGCTTTTCCACAGTCTCTGCATAGGGCTACATGAAGAGGAAGCAAAGCATAGAGACAAAACTGAGAACTACTTTATTTTCTCAATTTTTAAAGAGCTACTACAAACCATGTTGCATTTAGAGTTCCACATTAACATAACTATATAGGATAGAACATCGTGAATCATAACAATAGTCACTGCTACTGTTACCGAACGCTTCAACCTAGAAGAACAAAATTTGGTGAGCCAAGTGGGATTTCTGTAGTGATCATTACCACCAAGTATCATCAAGACTGGGTGAAAAAATATTTGCTGGTATTTCGGAAACTCTTAATTTCTTGGAATCTTGGCAACCCCATTCAATGTAAGTGATTTTCCACCGTCTCTGCTTAGGACTAACTGAAGAGGAAACAAACCATAGAGACAAAACTGAGAATTACTTTATTTTGTCAAGTTTCATGGAGCTACTACAAACCAGGTTGGATTTAGAGGTCCAAACTCATCTATCTGTATAGGAGAGAAAAGAGTGAAACCTAAGAATAAAAACTGCTACTCTAAACGAACGCTTCAAACTAGAAGAACAAAATTTGGTGAGCCAAGTGGGATTTGTGAACTGATGATTACCACCATGTACCATAAAGATTGGGTGAAAAAATATTTGCTGGTATTTCGGAAACAGGTAATTTCATGGAAGCTTGGCAACCCCTTTCAATGTAAGTGCTTTTCGCCATTCTCTGAATAGGACTACATGAAGAGTAAAGAAACCATTGAGAGAAAACTGAGAACTACTTTATTTTGTCAAGTTTCAAAGACCTACTGCAAACCATGTTGGATTTAGAGTTCTAAATTCATCTATCTGTATAGGAGAGAACTGAGTGAAACCTAAAATAAAAACTGCTACTGTAAATGAGCGCTTCAACCTAGAAAAACGAAATTTGGTAAGCCAAGTGGGATTTGTGAACAGCTCATTGCCACAAATTATCATCAAGCTTGGGAGAAAAAATATTTGCTGGTATTTCGGAAACTCGTAATTTGTTGGAAGGTTGGCAACCCTTTTCAATGAAAGTGCTTTTCGCCATTCTCTGCTTAGGGCTACATGAAGAGGAAACACACTTAGATTCAAAAATGAGAACTACTTTATTTTGTCAAGTTTCAAAGAGCTACTACGAACCATGTTGGATTTAGGTTTCCAAATTCATCTATTTATATAGGAGAAATCAGAGTGAAACCTAAACCTAAAAACTGCTACTGTAAACGAACGGTTCAACCTGGAAGAACAAAATTTGTTGAGCCAAGTGGGATTTGTGAAGTGATCATTACCACCAAGTATCATCAAATTGGGTGAAAAAATATTTGCTGTTATTTCAGAAAATCGTAAATTCTTGGAAGCTTGGCAACCCCTTTCACTGAAAGTGCTTTTCCACAGTCTCTGTTTAGGGCTACTTGAAGAGGAAACAAACCATAGAGACAAAACTGAGAATTTCTTTATTTTGTCAAGTTTCAAAGAGCTACTACAAACCATGTTGGATATAGAGTTCCAAATTCATCTATCTGTATAGAAAAGAACAAGGGAAACCAAAAAATAAAAATTTCTACTGTAAATAACGCTTCAACCTAGAAGAACACAATCTGGTGAGCCACGTTGGATTTGTGAACTGATCATTACCACCAAGTATCATCAAGATTGGGTGAAAAATTATTTGCTGGTATTTCGGAAAATCGTAATTTCTTGGAAGCTTGGCAACCCCTTTCACTGAAAGTGCTTTTCCACTGTCTCTGTTTAGGGCTACTTGAAGAGGAAACAAACCATAGAGACTAAACTGAGAATTACTTTATTTTGTCAAGTTTCAAAGAGCTACTACAAACCATGTTGGATTTACAGTTCCAAATTCATCTATCTATATAGGAGAGAGCAGAGTGAAACCTAAAAAAAAAAAAAAAAACTGATACTGTAAACGAACGCTTCAGACTAGAAGAACAAAATTTGGTGATGCAAGTGGGATTTTTGTACTGATCATTACCACCAAGTATCATCCAGATTGGCTGAAAAAATATTTGCTGGTATTTTGGAAACTCATAATTTCTTGGAAGCTTGGCAACCCCTTTCAATGAAACTGCTTTTCCTCAATCTCTACTTAGGGCTACTTGAAGAGGAAAGAAACCATAGAGACAAAACTGAGAATTACTTTATTTTGTCAAGTTTCAAAGATCTACTGCAAACCATGTTTGATTTAGAGTTCTAAATTCATCTATCTGTATAGGAGAGAACTGAGTGAAACCTAAAATAAAAACTGCTACTGTAAATGAGCGCTTCAACCTAGAAGAACGAAATTTGGTGAGCCAAGAGGGATTTGTGAACAGCTCATTACCACAAAGTATCATCAAGCTTGGGAGAAAAAATATTTGCTGGTATTTCGAAAAATCGTAATTTTTTGGAAGCTTGGCAACCCTTTCCAATGAAAGTGCTTTTCGCCATTCTCTGCTTACGGCTACATAAAGAGGAAACACACTTAGATACAAAAATGAGAACTACTTTATTTTGTCAAGTTTCAAAGAGCTACTACGAACCATGTTGGATTTAGGTTTCCAAATTCATCTATTTATATAGGAGAAATCAGAGTGAAACCTAAACCTAAAAACTGCTACTGTAAACGAACGGTTCAACCTAGAAGAACAAAATTTGTTGAGCCAAGTGGGATTTGTGAAGTGATAATTACCAACAAGTATCATGAAGATTGGGTGAAAAAATATTAGCTGGTATTTCGGAAAGTCGTAATTTCTTGGTAGCATCGCAACCCCTTTCAATGAAAGTGCTTTTCGCCTGCCTCAGCTTAGGACTACATGAAGAGGAAGCAAACCATAGAGACAAACCTGAGAACTACTTTATTTTGTCAAGTTTCAAATAGCTACTACAAACCATGTTGGATTTAGACTTCCAAATTTGTCTACCTATATAGGAGAGAACAGAGTGAAACCTAAAAATAAAACTGCTACTGTGAACGAACGCTTCAACCTAGAAGAACAAAATATGGTGAGCCAAGTGGAATTGGTATACTGATTATTACCACCAAGTATAATCAAGACTGGGTGAAAAAATATTAGCTGGTATTTCGGAAACACGTAGATTCTAGGACGCTTCTAACCCCTTTCAATGAAAGTAATTTTCGCCAGTCTCTGATTAGGGCTACTTGAAGAGGAAACAAACCATAGAGACAAACCTTAGAACTACTTTATTTTGTCAAGTTTCAAAGAGCTACTACAACCATGTTGGATATAGAGTTCCAAAATCAACTATCTGTATAGGAGAGAACAGAGTGAAACCTAAAAATGAAAACTCCTACTGTAAACGAACGCTTCAACCTTGAAGAACAAAATTTGGTGAGCCAATAGGGAATTTTGTACTGATCTTTACCACCAAGTATCATCAAGATTGGGTGAAAAAATATGTGCTGTTATTTAGGAAACTCATAATTTCTTGGAAGCTTGGCAACCCCTTTCAATGAAAGTGCTTTTTCACAGTCTCTGATTAGGGCTACTTGAAGATGAAACAAACCAAAAAGACAAAACTCAGAACTACTTTATTTTGTCAATGTTCAAAGAGCTACTAAAAACCATGTTGGATTTACAATTCCAAATTCAGGTGTATATAGGAGAGAACAGAGTGAAACCTAAAAATATAAACTGCTACTGTAAAGGAACGCTTCAACCTAGAAGAACAAAATTTGGTGAGCCAAGTGGGATTTGTGTACTGATCATTACCACCAAGTATCATCAAATTGGGTGAAAAAATATTTGCTGGTATTTCGGAAAATCGAGATTTCTTGGAAGCTTCGCAACCCCTTTCAATGAAAGTGCTTTTCCACAGTCTGTGCCTAGGGCTACTTGAAGATTAAGCAAACCATGGAGACAAAACTGAGAACTACTTTATTTTGTAAAGTTTCAAAGAGCTGCTACAAACCATCTTGGATTTAGAGTTCCAAATTCATCTATCTGTATAGAAGAGAACAAGGGAAACCAAAAAATAAAAATTTCTACTGTAAATAACGCTTCAACCTAGAAGAACACAATCTGGTGAGCCACGTTGGATTTGTGAACTGATCATTACCACCAAGTATCATCAAGATTGGGTGAAAAATTATTTGCTGGTATTTCGGAAAATCGTAATTTCTTGGAAGCTTGGCAACCCCTTTCACTGAAAGTGCTTTTCCACTGTCTCTGTTTAGGGCTACTTGAAGAGGAAACAAACCATAGAGACAAAACTGAGAATTACTTTATTTGTCAAGTTTCAAAGAGCTACTACAAACCATGTTGGATTTAGAGTTCCAATTTCATCTATCTATAAAGGAGAGAACATCGTGAATCCTAACAATAAACACTGCTACTGTTAACGAACGCTTCAACCTAGAAGAACAAAATTTGGTGAGCCAAGTGGGATTTGTGTACTGATCATTACCACCAAGTACCATAAAGATTGGGTGAAAAACATTTGCTTGTATTTCGGAAACTCGTAATTTCTTGGAAGCTTGGCAACCCCTTTCAATGAAAGTGCTTTTCGCCATTCTCTGCTTAAGGCTACTTGAAGAGGAAACAAACCATAGAGAAAAAAATGAGAACTACTTTATTTTTTCAAGTTTCAAAGAGCTACTATAATCCATGTTGTATTTAGAGTTCCAAATTCATCTATCTATATAGAAGACAACAGAGTGAAACCTAAAAATAAAAACTGCTACTGTAAACGAGCGCTTCAACATTGAAGAACAAAATTTGGTGAGCCAAGTGGGATTTGTGTACTGATCATCACCATCAAGAATCATCAAGATTGTGTGAAAAATATTTGCTGGTATTTCGGAAACTCGTAATTTCGTGGAAAATTGGAAACCCATTTCAATGAAAGTGCTTTTCCACAGTCTCTGGTTAGGACTACGTGAAGAGGAAACAAACCATAGAGACAAAACTGAGAACTACTTTATTTTGTCACGTTTCAAAGAGCTACTACAAACCATGTTGGATTTAGAGTTCCTATTTCATCTTTCTATAAAGGAGAGAACATCGTGAATCCTAACAATAAACACTGCTACTGTTAACGAACGCTTCAACCTAGAAGAACAAAATTTGGTGAGCCAAGTGGGATTAGTTTACTGATCATTACCACCAAGTACCATAAATATTGGGTGAAAAAACATTTGCTGGTATTTCGGAAACTCGTAATTTCTTGGAAGCTTGGCAACCCCTTTCAATGAAAGTGCTTTTCGCCTTTCTCTGCTAATGCTACTTGAAGAGGAAACAAACCATAGAGAAAAAAATGAGAACTACTTTAATTTTTCAAGTTTCAAAGAGCTACTACAAACCATGTTGGATTTAGAGTTCCAAATTCATCTATCAATATAGGAGAGAACAGAGTAAAACCTAAAAATAAAAACTGCCATTGTAAACGAAAGCTTCAAACTTGAAGAACAAAATTTGGTGATCCAAGTGGGATTTTTGTACTGATCATTACCACCGTGTATCATCAAGATAGGGTGAAAAAATATTTGCTGGTATTTCAGAAACTCATAAATTCTTGGAAGCTTGGCAACCCCTTTCACTGAAAGTGCTTTTCCACCGTCTCTGTTTAGGGCTACTTGAAGAAGAAACAAACCATTGAGACAAAACTGAGAACGACTTTATTTTGTAAAGTTTCAAAGAGCTACTACAAACCATGTTGGATTTAGAGTTCCAAATTCATCTATCTATATAGTAGAGAACAGAGTAAAACCTAAAATAAAAACTGCTACTGTAAACGAGCGCTTCAACCTAGAAGTACAAAATTTGGTTGCAAAGTGGGATTTGTGTACTGATCATCACCTTCAAGAATCATCAAGATTGGGTGAAAAATATTTGCTGGTATTTCGGAAACTCGTAATTTCGTGGAAGATTGGAAACCCATTTCAATGAAAGTGCTTTTCCACAGTCTCTGCTTAGGACTACTTGAAGAGGAAACAAACCATTGAGACAAAACTGAGAACTACTTTATTTTGTAAAGTTTCAAAGAGCTGCTACAAACCATCTTGGATTTAGAGTTCCAAATTCATCTATCTGTATAGAAGAGAACAAGGGAAACCAAAAAATAAAATTTCTACTGTAAATAACGCTTCAACCTAGAAGAACACAATCTGGTGAGCCACGTTGGATTTGTGAACTGATCATTACCACCAAGTATCATCAAGATTGGGTGAAAAATTATTTGCTGGTATTTCGGAAAATCGTAATTTCTTGGAAGCTTGGCAACCCCTTTCACTGAAAGTGCTTTTCCACTGTCTCTGTTTAGGGCTACTTGAAGAGGAAACAAACCATAGAGACAAAACTGAGAATTACTTTATTTGTCAAGTTTCAAAGAGCTACTACAAACCATGTTGGATTTAGAGTTCCAATTTCATCTATCTATAAAGGAGAGAACATCGTGAATCCTAACAATAAACACTGCTACTGTTAACGAACGCTTCAACCTAGAAGAACAAAATTTGGTGAGCCAAGTGGGATTTGTGTACTGATCATTACCACCAAGTACCATAAAGATTGGGTGAAAAACATTTGCTTGTATTTCGGAAACTCGTAATTTCTTGGAAGCTTGGCAACCCCTTTCAATGAAAGTGCTTTTCGCCATTCTCTGCTTAAGGCTACTTGAAGAGGAAACAAACCATAGAGAAAAAAATGAGAACTACTTTATTTTTTCAAGTTTCAAAGAGCTACTATAATCCATGTTGTATTTAGAGTTCCAAATTCATCTATCTATATAGAAGACAACAGAGTGAAACCTAAAAATAAAAACTGCTACTGTAAACGAGCGCTTCAAACTTGAAGAACAAAATTGGTGAGCCAAGTGGGATTTGTGTACTGATCATCACCATCAAGAATCATCAAGATTGTGTGAAAAATATTTGCTGGTATTTCGGAAACTCGTAATTTCGTGGAAAATTGGAAACCCATTTCAATGAAAGTGCTTTTCCACAGTCTCTGGTTAGGACTACGTGAAGAGGAAACAAACCATAGAGACAAAACTGAGAACTACTTTATTTTGTCACGTTTCAAAGAGCTACTACAAACCATGTTGGATTTAGAGTTCCAAATTCATCTATCCAAATAGGAGAGAACAGAGTAAAACCTAAAAATAAAAACTGCCAGTGTAAACGAAAGCTTCAAAAATGAAGAACAAAATTTGGTGATCCAAGTGGGATTTTTGTACTGATCATTACCACCGTGTATCATCAAGATTGGGTGAAGAAATACTTGCTGGTATTTCGGAAACTCATAAATTCTTGGAAGCTTGGCAACCCCTTTCACTGAAAGTGCTTTTCCACAGTCTCTGTTTAGGGCTACTTGAAGTTGAAACAAACCATAAAGACAAAACTGAGAATTTCTTTATTATGTCATGTTTCAAAGAGCTACTACAAACCATGTTGGATTTAGAGTTCCAAATTCATCTATCTGTATAGGAGAGAACAGAGTGAAACCTAAAAATAAAAATTGCTACTGTAAACGAACACTTCAACCTAGAAGGACAAAATTTGGTGAGCCAAGTGGGATTTGTATACTGATCATTACCACCAAGTATCATCAAGATTGGGGAAAAAAATATTTGCTGGTATTTCGAAAATCGTAGATTCTAGGACGCTTGCCCACCCCTTGCAATGAAAGTGCTTTTCGCCAGTCTCTGATTAGGGCTACTTGAAGAGGAAACAAACCATAGAGACAAAACTGAAAACAACTTTATTTTGTCAAGTTTCAGAGACCTACTACAAACCATGTTGGATTTAGAGTTCCAAATTCATCTATAAATATATAGGAGAGAAGACAGTGAAACTTAAATGTAAAAACTGCTACTCTAAACGAACGCTTCAACCTAGACGAAAAAAATTTGGTGAGCCAAGTTGGATTTGTATACTGATCATTACCACCAAGTATCATCAAGATTGGGAGAAAAAATATTTGCTGGTCTTTCGGAAACTCGTAGATTCTAGGACGCTTGCCAACCCCTTTCAATGAAAGTGATTTTCGCCAGTCTCTGATTAGGGCTACTTGAAGAGGAAACAAACCATAGAGACAAATCTGAGAACTACTTTATTTTGTCAAGTTTCAAAGAGCTACTACAAACCATTTTGGATTTAGAGTTCCAAATTCATCTATCTATATAGGAGAGAAGAGAGTGAAACCTAAAAATAAAAACTGCTACTCTAAAAGAAAGATTTAAACTAGAAGAACAAAATTTGGGGAGCCAAGTGGGATTTGTGTACTGATCATTACTATCAAGTATCTTCAAGATTGGGTGAAAAAATGTTTGCTGGTATTTCGGAAACTCGTAATATCTTGGAAGATTGGCAACCGCTTTCAATGAAAGTGCTTTTCAGCAATCTCTGCATAGGGCTACTGAAGAGGAAACAAACCATAGAGACAAAACTGAGAACTACTATATTTTGTCAAGTTTCAAAGAGCTACTACAAACCATGTTGGATTTAGAGTGCCAAATTCATCTAACTATATAGGAGAGAACATCGTGAATCCTTACAATAAACACTGCTACTGTTAATGAACGCTTCAACCTAGAAGAACAAAATTTGGTGAGCAAGTGGGATTTGTGTACTGATCATTACCACCAACTACCATAAAGATTGGGTGAAAAAATACTTACTGGTATTTCGGAGACACGTAATTTCTTGGAAGTTGGCAACCCCTTTCAATGAAAGTGCTTTTCGCCATTCTCTGCTTAAGGCTACTTGAAGAGGAAAAAAACCATAGAGACAAAAATGAGAACTACTTTTTTTTGTCAAGTTTCAAAGAGCTACTAAAAACCATGTTGGATTTAGAGATCCAAATTCATTTATCTATAAAGAAGACAACAGAGTGAAACCTTAAAATAAAAACTGCTACTGTAAACGAGCGCTTCAACCTAGAAGAACAAAATTTGGTGAGCCAAGTGGGATTTGCGTACTGATCATCACCATCAAGTATCATCAAGATTGGGTGAAAAATATTTGCTGGTATTTCAGAAAATCGTAATTTCTTGGAGATTGGCAACCCATTTCAATGAAAGTGCTTTTCCACAGTCTCTGCTTAGGGCTACTTGAAGAGGAAACAAACCATAGAGACAAAACTGAGAACTACTTTATTTTGTCAAGGTTCAAATAGCTACTAAAAACCCAGTTGGATTTAGAGATCCAAATTCATTTATCTGTATATTAGAGAACAGAGTGAAACTTAAAAATGAAAACTGCTACTGTAAACGAACGCTTCAACCAAGACGAACAAAATTTGTTGATCCAAGTGGGAATTTTGTACTGATCATTACCACCAAGCATCATCAAGATTGGGTGAAAAAATGTTTGCTGGTATTTCGAAAACTCGTAATTTCTTGGAAGCTTGGCAACCCCTTTCAATGAAACTGCTTTTCCACAGTCTCTGCTTAGGGCTACTTGATGAGGAAAAAAACAATAGAGACAAAACTGAGAAATACTTCATTTTTTCAAGTTTCAAAGAGTTACGCAAACCATGTTGGATTTGGAGTTCCAAATTCATCTATCTATTTAGGAGAGAACAGAGGGATACATAAAAATAAAAACTGCTACTGTAAACAAACGCTTCCAACTAGGAGCACAAAATATAGTGAGCCAAGTGGCATTTGTGTACTGATCTTTACCACCAAGTATCATCAAGATTGGGTGAAAAAATGTTCGCAGGTATTTCAAAAACACATGATTTCTTGGAAGCTTGGCAACCCCTTTCAATGAAAGTACTTTTCCACAGTCTCTGATTAGGGCTACTTGAAGAAAAAACAAAGCATAGAGACAAAATAGAGAACTACTTTATTTTATCAAGTTTCAAAGAGCTACTACAAACCATTTTGGATTTAGAGTTCCAAATTCATCTATCTATATAGGAGAGAACAGAGTGAAACCTAAAAATAAAACTGCTACTGTAAACGAACGCTTCAACGTAGAAGCACAAAATTTGGTGAGCAAAGTGGGAGTTTTGTATTGATCATTACCACCCGGTATCATCAAGATTGGGTGAAAAAATATTTGCTGGTATTTCGAAAACTCGTAATTTCTTGGACGCTTGTCAACCCCTTTCAATGAAAGTGCTTTTCCACAGTCTCAGCTTAGGGCTACTTGAAGACGAAACAAACCATAGAGACAAAACTGAGAACTACTTTATCTTGTCATGTTTCAAAGAGCTACTACAAACCATGTTGGATTTAGAGTTCCAAATTCATATATCTATGTAGGAGAGAACAGAGTGAAACCTAAAAATACAAACTGCTACTGTAAACGAACGCTTCAACCTACAAGAACAAAACTTGGTGAGCCAAGTGGGATTTGAGCACGGATCATTACCACCAAGTATCATCAAGATTGGGTGAAAAAATATTTGCTGATATTTTGGAATCTCGTAATTTCTTGGAAGCTTGGCAACCCCATTCAATGAAAGAGCTGTTCCACAGTCTCTGATAAGGGCTACTTGACGAGTAACAAACCATAGAGAAAAAACTGAGAACTCATTTATTTTTCAAGTTTCAAATAGCTACTACAAACCATGTTGGATTTAGAGTTCCAAATTCATGTATCTATATAGGAGAGAACAGAGGGGAAACCTAAAAATAAAAGCTGCAACTGTAAACGAACGCTTCAACATAGAAGAACATATTTTGGTGAGCCAAGTGGAATTTGTGTACTGATCATTACCAACAAGTATCATCAAGATTGGGTGAAAAAATGTTCGCAGGTATTTCAAAAACTCATGATTTCTTGGAAGCTTGGCAACCCCTTTCAATGAAAGTGCTTTTCCACAGTCTCTGATTAGGGCTACTTGAAGAGGAAACAAAGCATAGAGACAAAATAGAGAACTATTTTATTTTATCAAGTTTCAAAGAGCTACTACAAACCATGTTGGATTTAGAGTTCCAAATTAATCTATCTATATAGGATAGAAGAAAGTGAAACCTAAAATTAAAACTCCTACTGTAAAACGAAAGCTTCATCCTAGAAGAAGAAAATTTGCTGAGCCAAGTGGGATTTGTGTACTGATCATTACCACCAAGTATCATCAAGATTGGGTGAAAAAATATTTGCTGGTATTTCGGAAACTTGTAATTTCTTGGAAGGTTGGCAACACCTTTCAATGAAAGTGCTTATAGCCATTCTCTGCTTAGGGCTACATGAAGAGGAAACACACTTAGATACAAAAATGAGAACTACTTTATTTTGTCAAGTTTCAAAGAGCTACTACGAACCATGTTGGATTTAGGTTTCCAAATTCATCTATTTATATACGAGAAATCAGAGTGAAACCTAAACCTAAAAACTGCTACTGTAAACGAACGGTTCAACCTAGAAGAACAAAATTTGTTGAGCCAAGTGGGATTTGTGAAGTGATCATTACCAACAAGTATCATGAAGATTGGGTGAAAAAATATTAGCTGGTATTTCGGAAAGTCGTAATTTCTTGGTAGCATCGCAACCCCTTTCAATGAAAGTGCTTTTCGCCTGCCTCAGCTTAGGACTGCATGAAGAGGAAGCAAACCATAGAGACAAACCTGAGAACTACTTTATTTTGTCAAGTTTCAAATAGCTACTACAAACCATGTTGGATTTAGACTTCCAAATTTGTCTACCTATATAGGAGAGAACAGAGTGAAACCTAAAAATAAAACTGCTACTGTGAACGAACGCTTCAACCTAGAAGAACAAAATATGGTGAGCCAAGTGGAATTGGTATACTGATTATTACCACCAAGTATAATCAAGACTGGGTGAAAAAATATTAGCTGGTATTTCGGAAACACGTAGATTCTAGGATGCTTCTAACCCCTTTCAATGAAAGTAATTTTCGCCAGTCTCTGATTAGGCTACTTGAAGAGGAAACAAACCATAGAGACAACCTTAGAACTACTTTATTTTGTCAAGTTTCAAAGAGCTACTACAACCATGTTGGATATAGAGTTCCAAATTCAACTATCTGTATAGGAGAGAACAGAGTGAAACCTAAAAATGAAAACTCCTACTGCAAATGAACGCTTCAACCTTGAAGAACAAAATTTGGTGAGCCAATAGGGAATTTTGTACTGATCTTTACCACCAAGTATCATCAACATTGGGTGAAAAAATATGTGCTGTTATTTAGGAAACTCATATTTCTTGGAAGCTTGGCAAACCCTTTCAATGAAAGTGCTTTTTCCACAGTCTCTGATTAGGGCTACTTGAAGAGGAAACAAACCATAGAGAGAAAACTGAGAACTACTTTATTTTCTCAAGTTTCAAAGAGCTACTACAAACCATGTTGGATTTAGAGTTCCAAATTCATCTATCTATATAGGAGAGAAGAGAGTGAAACCTAAAAATAAAAACTGCTACTCTATACGAAAGATTTAAACTAGAAGAACAAAATTTGGTGAGCCAAGTGGGATTTGTGTAGTGATCCTTACCACCAAGTATCATCAAGATTGGGTGAAAAAATATTTGCTGGTATTTCGGAAACTCGTAATTTCTTGGAAGCTTGGCAACCCCTTCCAATGAAAGTGCTTTTCCACAGTCTCTGGATAGGGCTACTTGAAGCTGATAGAATCCATAGAGAAAAAACTGAGAAGTGCTTTATTTTCTCAAGTTTCAAAGAGCTACTACAAACCATGAGGGATTTACAATTCCAAATTCATATGTATATAGGAGAGAACAGAGTGAAACCTAAAAATATAAACTGCTACTGTAAAGGAACGCTTCAACCTAGAAGAACAAAATTTGGTGAGCCAAGTGGGATTTGTGTACTGATCATTACCACCAAGTATCGTCAAATTGGGTGAAAAAATATTTGCTGGTATTTCGGAAATTCGAGATTTCTTGGAAGCTTCGCAACCCATTTCAATGAAAGTGCTTTTCCACAGTCTGTGTCTAGGGCTACTTGAAGAGGAACAAACCTTAGAGACAAAACTGAGAACTACTTTATTTTGTCAAGTTTCAAGGAGCTACTACAAACCATGTTGGATATAGAGTTCCAAATTCATCTATCTGTATAGGAGAGAACACAGTGAAACCTAAAAATAAAAACTGCTACTGTAAACAAACGCTTCAACCTAGAGGATCAAAATTTGGTGAGCCACGTGGGATTTGTGTACTGATTTTTACCACCAAGTGTCATCAAGACTGGGTGAAAAAATATTTGCTGGTATTTCGGAAACTCATAATTTCTTGAAAGCTTGGCAACCTTTTTCAATGAAAGTGCTTTTCCACAGTCTCTGATAAGGGTACTTGAAGAGGAAACAAACCAGAGAGACAAAACTTAGAACTACTTTATTTTGTCACGTTTCATCGAGCTACTAAAAAACCATTTTGGATTTAGAGTTCCAAATTCATCTATCCATATAGGAGAGAACGGAAGGAAACCTAAAAATAAAAACTGCTACTGTAAACGAAAGCTTCAACCTAGTAGCACAAAATTTGGTGAGCCAAGTGGGATTTGTGTACTGATCATTACCACCAAGTATCATCAAGATTGGGTGAAAAAATATTTGCTGGTTTTTGGAAACTAGTAATTTCTTGGAAGCTTGGCAAACTTTTTCAATCAAAGTGATTTTCCACAGTCTCTGTTTAGGGCTACATGAAGAGGAAACAGAAAATAGAGAAAAAACTGAGAACTATTTTATTTTGTCAAGTTTCAAAGAGCTACTACAAACCATGTTGGATTTAGAGTTCCAAATTCATCTATCTATATAGGAGATAACAGAGTGAAACCTAAAAATAAAAACTCCTACTGTAAACGAACGCTTCTACCTAGAAGAATAAAATTTGGTGAGCCAAGTGGGATTTGTGTACTGATCATTACCACCAAATATATCAAGATTGGGTGAAAAAATATTTGCTTGTATTTCAGAAACTCGTAGATTCTTGGACCCTTGCCAACCCCATTCAATGAAAGTGCTTTTCGCTAGTCTCTGATTAGGACTACTTAAAGAGGAAACAACCATAGAGACATAACTGAGAACTACTTCATTTTGTCAATTTCAAAGAGCTACTGCAAATCATGATGGATTTAGAGTTCCAAATTCATCTATCTATATAAAGGTGAGCAGAGTGATACCTAAAAATAACAACTGCTACTGTAAACGAACTCTTCAACCTAGAAGAACAAAATTTGGTGACCCACGTGGGATTTTTGTACTGATCATTACCCCCAAGTATCATCAAGATTGGGTGCAAAAATATTTGCCAGTATTTCAGAAACTCGTAATCTTGGAAGCTTCGTAACCACTTTCAATGAAAGTACTTTTCCAAAGTCTCTGCTTAGGGCTACTTGAAAAGGAAACAAACTATAGAGGCAAAACTGAGAACTACTTTATTGTGTCAAGCTTCAAAGAGCTACTACAAACCATTTTGGATTTCGATTCCAAATTCTTCTATCTATATAGGAGAGAACAGAGGGAAACCTAAAATAAAAACTGCTACTGTAAATGAACGCTTCAAACTAGAAGCACAAAATTTGGTGAGCCAAGTGGCATTTGTGTACTGATCATTACCACCAAGTATCATCAAGTTTGGGTGAAACAATATTTGCTGGTATTTTGGAAACTCGTAATTTCTTGGAAGGTGGAACCCCCTTTCAATGAAAGTGCTATTCCACAGTCTCTGCTTAGGGCTACTTGAAGAGGAAGCAAACCATAGAGACAAATTTGAGAACTACTTTATTTGGTCAAGTTTCAAAGAGCTACCACAAACCATGTTGGATTTAGAGTTCCAAATTCATCTATCTATATAGGAGAGAACAGAGTGAAACCTAAAAATAAAAACTGCTACTGTAAACGAACACTTCAACCTAGAAGAACACAATTTGATGGGCCAAGTGAGATTTGTGTACTGATCATTACAAACAAGTATCATCTAGATTGGGTGAAAAAATATTTGCTGGTATTTGGGAAACTCGTAATTTCTTGGAAGCTTGGCAATCCCTTTCAATGAAAGTGCTTTTCCACCGTCTCTGCTTAGTGCTATTTGAAGAGGAAAAAAACGATAGAGACAAAACTGAGAACTACTTTATTTTGTCAAGTTTCAAAGAGCTACTACAAACCATGTTGGATTTAGAGTTTCAAATTCATCTATCTATATAGGAGAGAACAGAGGGAAACCTAACATTAAAAACTGCTACAGTAAACTGTCGCTTCAACCTAGAAGAACAAAATTTGGTGAGCCAAGTGGGATTTGTGTACTGATCATTACCACCAAGTATCATCAAGATTGGGTGAAAAAATATTTGCTGGTATTTCGGAAACTCGTTATTTTTGGAAGCTTGGCCACTCCTTTTAATGAAAGTGCTTTTCCACAGTCTTTGCTTAGGGCTACTTGAAGAGGAA